>NC_139698.1:46585805-46672346 GCF_964188405.1 Protomyctophum parallelum
TCAATACTGCTGCAATCTGGCGGAGTCAGGTTAAGGCTTCCTCCAGACAGTGACGAATATGTATAATGTGGTGTTTTTGTCCCTCCAGGATATTAAATGACTAATTCGATATTTACTTTTAGTTTTGCATCAGATATTCCATATCTTCTCACACTCCTTTTAACCGCGCTTTACAACCCGAGTAATGAGCGTACCTTCCGAGGTGTCCAACAACGTTCGTTGTCACTTATATGGTTGAACGAGCAACCCTTGCCACATGCGACAGATATGCATGCATGCTGTTACATCCTATTATCTTCACATTGAACACAGTCCTAGACTCATGCTGTATTGTTATGTGTGGCTTCCCGTGTCAGCTCTCATATACCCCTGAGGTGGCTTTATCCTGTGTTGGTCTTAAGGGGATTGCTGCTCTCTTGAATGTCCTGGTGCTGCTCTTCCTCTAGCCTGACTTCAAAGGCTTCCCCCTCTGATAACTTTTATAGGCATGGAGGGGGCCTGAGAGGAAGGGGTTGGGGAAAGTGCATTTATGACACAGTGCAGTGTGCTGAGCTGGAAATCCAACCGCTGTGTTTGCTGGGTTCACATTTGGGTCTATTGAGTCTGATTTCATGTTGTTTGACTTGCCTCAAAGGAAGGGGGGGGGTGGGGGGGGGGGGTATATGGGTTGTGGGTGGTATGAGTGACCGACATTCGAGTAAACTGAGCTTGTTAGTTTTGGCACATGCAGGCCGGGATAATGTTCCACCGTCTAAATGCAAATTGTCTGCACACACACACACACAAATCGGTGAAGTTGAAACAGTTGTGTTCAGTGGCTTGAAACGAGGACTGTTGTTCGACAGTAAAGTAGACGGAAAAGGTCTAATTTGGCAAATAAGCTGAAGCATTTTCCTGTGAGGAACACAATTACCCTAATTGAAAATGCTGGACATGAATTGCAGCTGGCGGGCTAATTAATGAACTCCTTTTACAAGCACCCACAGTAAGCCTGCAGTGCTTTTGTTCAATACAGTACATCTCCAGCACACATGATGGGTTTGTCAACAGTGACAGTGCATCTGTTTGTTGTTTTGCTCGCTCACGTTGTTGCGCTGCCTGTAACGCGTACAAATCGGTCAGTCAGTGTGTGATGCGCTCACGTTGCATGTGTGTGTGTCTACATGCCCGGCTGTCGTCTTCTGCACGCGATGTGTATGTGTGCAACCTTTCTGTCTCCTTTCTGTGTCACACCGTGGCACGAGTATACGGCCGAGCAAACATTTCCATATGTCTGTGACTAAGCCCATTGCTCCATGCACAGTGTGATGCAACGTGTGCTCTGCCTGTCTGCAGTGTGCGTGCGTGTGTGTGTGTGTGTGTGCGTGCGTATAGCTTTCTATGTCCTGGTTGTAATCCTTAGCGGTGTCCCGCGGGGGTAAAGTCGGGTATACTAACAGCAGCCAAACTGCACATTGCTGCTGGAAAAGAACAACAACAGGTCAGCCTGTCCTTGCCTCCGATGTGCTCTCCACTGCCTGCCGATATACCTGCTGGCTCAACACGACAGCGCCGGGAATGTTCCAGGTTATGCACACTTGCACATGAACGTGAATAGTACTGACAGGCTATACGCTAGCTCCTCTGACACATGCTACGTGCGTCTGACCTCTGACACGAACCAACACGCACCCCCTGCCCCTGCCCCCCGCATGTCCGCAAAATGAATTGGACGCGGTGATCGTGACATGCAGGGTTCTTACTTTTATTCATTAGGAACACGGATTACGATAGGAGGGTGAATTATTCAGTTGTCACATGTGAGAGGGGCTGGGAATCGTTGCTATCTATCTCCTTCGGCTCCCAACCCACCACCACACCATCCCCCTTCCTCTCAAATCCCTCCGTCTCCGGTAAAAGGAAAAGGTCGGAGTGGGAGATTAAAGCCTTAAGGAAGCGGTAATACACAGCGACACCCAGGCAACACTAGGGGCCGTACAAACGTGGCAGTCAGGAGATAGCCTTGAGATTTTGTCCGCGGCTCCCAGCGGTGAAGGGTGTGTGGAATCGCGGTGACTCTCATTCCGAGGCGAAAATAGGCTCTGTGCATCTGCCCGGGAGGAGGAGGAGGAGGAGGAGGAGGAGGAGGAGGATAGGGTGTGTTGGCAGCCGTCCCACGGTGGCAAGGTGAGACAGCTCTCCCTCCCGCTGCATGGCATAAAGGAAGCCACTCACAAATAATGCCAGGTAACTCTGGGGGAAGAAAAAGCTGATCTACATGCTCACAACATGTCACGACGTGACGCGCTGTGATCTTGACGATCAGCTATAAAGCGCTTTGGAGACACAGTCGGGAGGCGAAGTGTATCTCGGGTACACCTGCGTGCCCATGCAGGGCGAAGGGGAAAAAATACACAGAGACACATTTTTCTGATGCCGTGCCACAGTTTATTTCAACATGTGTGCACCGCAGAGGTTTAAAAAACAAAACATAACAAAAAAAGCACACGCTTTCAAAACTGTCATGGGAATTTAGGGAAACGGTTCATTTTGGGAATCAAAGCACTGTGCTCTCTCTCTCTCTCTCTCGCTGCTGTCTCTCTCCCTCTCATCGCCTCTCTCTTGCTCTCTGTGAACCAATCCCCCCGGTGCAAACGGGAGCTAAAAAAAGAAACAGTGGTTTTTCTTTTTCCCCCTTGCCCCCGCGGGCTCTTTTCTCTTTTAATAGACGTGGTGAAGTGAGCGTGGAGTTCACCTTGATGTCATATATCAGCAGCAGGGGGCTCAGGGCTTATGGCCGGCACTGCATTCACAGGCGCACACTTAAAGGGATAGAGGCAAGGGGGTGAATTGCTGAAGGAGGGGTGAGGTGGGTGTTGGGGGAGTCAGCAGATTTTCAGGCCTTCTTTTTATCTCTATAGCTCTGTGAGGGAAAGCTTTGTGTGTGTGTGTGTGTGTGTGTGTGTGTGTGTGTGTGTGTGTGTGTGTGTGTGTGTGTGTGTGTGTGTGTGTGTGTGTGCTCGCGCTGTCAGTCTGTCAGCAGATAGCTGTGTGAGTGGAGCTCTATGTTGTCACAGCCCAGATAGATATGTCGCCTCTTTGTGGGATTTTTGTTGTGACGTTAAGACCCTCTTTCTGGATGAGTGCCGAAGCATCTCTCTCTCTCTCTCTCTCTCTCTCTCTCTCTCTCTCTCAGAAGTTAGCCCGTCGCTCACTTCCTGTTCGGACGCACGCTTGACCGGAGTGTCTGGCAGGCCAGGCGATCGATGCCAAAGGCTCGTGGACAAATCAAATTACTTCTACTCGATTTGTAGCCATGCAGCAACAAAGAAGAGCCAAACATAATACAAAGTTATATCCAGGGTCAGCGACTGTCTCGAGGAGCGTTTGCTTTTTTGTTTTGTTACTGTTTTCTTTTTCTTTTCCACTCCTGCTTGAAGGATGTTCCAAACCCACTATAGTGGAGTTCAGTTTGGCTCTGGTTCTATTGTGACTCCACCGCACAGCAGAATGATGAGTTATACACTTCCATGTTTGCTGTGTTAAAGGTTGTATGTTGCATATTGATGTACTTAATGATGAGTTATACAATTCCATGTTTGCTGCGTTAAAGGTTGTATGTTGCATATTGCCGTCGGGCATATTGCACAGTAGAGATAATAGTTGATCTGTGCAAGCTCACAAGCATCTTTTTAATGAATAGGGCTAGGTTGTTAAATCTCTTCATATTTTTTGGCTCTCAGCTACTTGTCGAAGACTCCTTAACCCATTCTGACCTGAGATCAGATTCATACGAGGTTTCCACTGGACACACACTGGTCTGATTAAGCAAGACACTGAACCCTAAACTGCTCCCGATGAGCAGGTTTGTTTGTGCCTTTGGTTTCCTCCATCGGTGTGTGAGTGAGTGTGTGTGTGTGTGTGTGTGTGTGCGTGTGTGTGTGTGTGTGTGTGTGTGTGTGTGTGTGTGTGTGTGTGTATACAGTAAATGCAGTCCATAAAAAGGGAGGAGGCTGTGGCTTAACAATAGCAACATTGGATCCAGGGGAACACACAGGTTACGTTCCTATTTCCTGAAGAGTAACCGCCGTTCTATTATATGATTGAATCCAGACGTGTCAGGTGGGGATCTGGTTAGTTGGCACCAGAAGCTGTACTTTAGCAGGAGAACAATGAGGAGCATATGTGTCGGTATGTCTTTTCAGTCGCTGACCTTTCTTTCCTTGTTATAATTGTCTGGATCCTCTTCTCGTTCACACACCTCAGTGCCTTCGTTTCCATCCTCCATAATAGCCCTCAGTCCAAAGCCCCTCCCACCCCCAGCAGTTGTGGAAAGTAGCCAAGTACAATACGTACAATTTTGAGGTAATTGTACATGAGTATTTCCAAATTTCAGGTACTTTACCTTCTACTCTACCACATTTCAGAGGACACTATTGCACTTTTACTCCACTACATTTATTTGAAAACTTTAGTTACTAGTTACTTTGTAGACTTTGATTATTATTACAAAGCATACATTAACCACTTAAGCCCTATATACACATTTCGGCCGTTTGAAAATAGCTGATCTACGATGCGACACATTGTGAGCTTGTACATCGGCTATTTTCAAAAGATCTTTATACATTTGAAAACTTGAAATGAGGCATTCTGTAAGTGCTTTTCGATGCCAATACTGTTGCACTTTTACTCAAGTATACATTTTGAATTCCAGACATCCGTTCTGTGAATCCACCATGCAGGTGTCAGGCTGTGGATCTCAACGTATCCATTTCTGCCTCTAAAGGAGTTATGAGGTGGTCTCCCTTGACCCTTAACCTCTAATGGAGTTATGAGGTGGTCTCCCTTGACCCTTAACCGGTTTGCGGTGGTGGTTTTGATGGTGGTGGAGGGGGTCTCATTTCAGAGCGAGGATCAGAGTTTTGGCGAAGAGGTGAGCGCGCTTGGGGACACTGATCGATCTGTGGGGGCGCGCTGGAAGTGAGTTTGTGTAAACATATCCCCGGATCTTGACGAGCCCCAAGGGCACTGCAGACAGACACCCAGCCCTCTGTCTGTCTGTCTGTTGGGTGGTCTATTTTAAGTCTCCCTCTCGCCTTCCCTTTTTTATCCCATTCTTTATTCTCAGGTATAGCAGCCATTTAAATGGCTCAGGATATTTAGCATTCCACTGCATGTCATGGCGCCTCAGCAGAAACTATAAGGACCCAGGCCCTTTCCAGCATGCCGACACTAATAACCCGCTTCAAGGCTATATATTCTGTCCCTGGCGGCTATACGTGACGCGGGCGGTGTCTGCAGTGAGAGATGCCTGCCGAGGCCATCCAACCAGTCGCCACAATATGCTGATTGTGTGTGCTTGCCGTTTAGCTCGCCGTGGTGCACGGGCATTTTATTTGGCTGTAAATCACTCGGTCTAATGGGAGAGAGGCGTGTTCCCCTTCTCCTCGCCTCCTGGCAATGTCGTCCTGATGAGAATGTCTTCGAGAGGTGGGAGGGAGAGAGTGAGCGGACTGTGTGTGTGTGTGTGTGTGTGTGTGTGTGTGTGTGTGTGTGTGTGTGTGTGTGTGTGTGTGTGTGCATGCCTGCGTGTGTGCATGCCTGCGTGCGTGCTCGGTGTGAGACGGGGAAAGCAGAAGTGACAGATATTCGTAAAGAGAAACAGAACGTGTGAGAACGCAGCCTGTATTGGTCTCACACCTGCAGTAGAGGAGGAGGAGGGGGGGGGTGGGAGGAGGAGGGGAGGGGGGAGGGATTGACTAGAGGAGCCATTAGAGCGTATCTGGGACTGTAGGGCTTCTGAAAGGCCCTGGTGCTAATTGTGTTATTTCTGGACAGTGCAGAGGATCATCTCTGCAGGGCTTCAGAATGTACCCCCTCCATTTTATAGGCTACCTCTTCTCTCTCTGTGTGTGTGTCTCTCTCTCTCTCTCTCTCTCTCTCTCTCTCTCTCTCTCTCTCTCTCTCTCACTTTACATCTCTCTCTCAGTCTGGCTCATGCTCTCTTTCCCCCATTCTCTCTTTGTCTCTCTCTCTCTCTCTCTCTCTCTCTCTCTCTCTCTCTCTCTCTCTCTCTCTCTCTCTCTCTCTCTCTCTCGCACACATTGAGAGCCGGCACAAATTAATGGTTGACCCCAGCCTCCCTTAGTGAGATAATGTCTGTAACCGTCTAACGCGGCGAAGTGGAGAGAGACGAGGAGGGGGAAAAGACAGACTTGGAGAAAGGGAGAGAGAGAAAGAGGGAGCAATGGAGAGAGAGAAAACGATGTGGAGGGAGGGGTGAGCAGAGCTCCATTTCTTTCTTTTCTTTCCCTCGATAACTGCTGTGGGAATTGAGAGATAAGGTCTGCTCAGAAGTGTGGCATCTGTGATCCGAGAGAGAGAGAGAGAGAGAGAGAGAGAGAGAGAGAAAGAGATGTAAGGGGGAATGCAAGAGCAAAAGCTGCTGTCATCTTTTCACATTCCATCTTTCTCGTGGCCATCATTACTACAAGCGACTGTGCTGGTCTGCTCCTCACAGCATCCACACAAACACATCATCTGCATAGAGATCTACCTCTCACATAACAGGTGCCGGGGCAGTCGTGCTGCTTTAAACGGGAGCAGCGCGGCAACGATCCAGACAAACGTTCTGACGAGGACAGATCGAAAGGGGCGAGTGGATGACAGAGAGAGAGAGAGAGGAAGGTGTTTAGCATACGAGAGGAAAAGAATAGGAATGGAGCAGTATCTTGGTGGGAGTACTGCAATGCAATGTGTGTTCGTCATGGAAAATAAGAAAGGGACACACACACACTCACACACACACACACACACACACACACACACACACACACACACACACACACACACACACACACACACACACACACACACACACACACACACACACATACAGTACACATACAGTACAGTGCTTACATTTGGCATTTCCTCATCCTGGCACCGCGGCACAGAGTTTTCCTCTGTGCATATGTTCGTGCCGGGGCCTTGGACTCGGTGGGCAGGCTGATTAGCATACGGCTGGCTGCGCGGACATTTGTGGCCCTCGCACTTGTTTAAAGGTAATGAAGAATCATCAGAGAGAGAGAGAGAGAGAGAGAGAGAGAGAGAGAGGGGGGGGGGGGGGGATAGAGAGCGCTGCGATCGGGTTGCCATCTGTTCGCTGCTAGCACCGCTCCAGCCCAAGAACCTGGAAAGGATTCAGAGCCGAGCACAAACGTCTCCGCGCGTCTGAGCTCACGTCTGACACTTTATTTGCTCGTCTTTTATTTGTTTTCCGTTTCACGAGGCTGAAGCACAGTAAAATCCTCAGTGATTTGGTCACATTTAAGTATATACGCAGATGGATAAATTAGGACTGAGGATTCTCCTGCCTCCTCTCTCTCTCTCTCTCTCTCCCTCTCTCTCTCCCTTGCAGTCGTCCCTCCATCTAATCTCTTTGTTCTAAGGTGAGATGGCCTTGGAGCCGTGCAGCTCAGACTATCTCAGATTGATTTTCACCACAGCTCTCAGATGTGTGCGCTGATGAAAAGAGCGAAGGGCCATCATTCTTTTTCACCGCTCTTGCTTTGTGATAATGCACTAAACCCTAAAAGTGCGTTAGGCCCCACATGCTATTATTATTCATCACCTCTGCAATACCGCAGACAACGCCTTTATTTGAAATAGTTACATCTGTGATTTAGTTTCGGCCGCGAAGCAGCCATTCAATATTCCGAGTTAGATTAATCTGGGGTAAAGGCGCTTTTATAAAAACACCATTTGCGTTAAGCTACCGTGATCGTTACGTGGAGGTAGAGAGGGTGCGAGTAGAAACAGAAATGTTTTCCACGCAAACAACAAAAGCTATACGTATGTATCGTAAGAGATGCTGCTAAAGAGTACTTGAGTTGAGTGCCAGTGTCATGCACCGGAAATAACTGATCTACAAGCTCACACCACGTCACAGCACGTTGCAGTAGGCCTACGTCGCAGTACACAATGTGCAAGTATAGAAAGCTATTATACATTTTGTTTCAGTTCAGTGTGTTAGTTCATTTTGTATTTTCTATAAGGAAGAAAATAATATGAATCCATTACTTTGTGATAGATGTGATATGGAAGAAAAAACAATAATGGCTGTGGGTCTTATAGTCTTTTTGTGGGGTTTTTTTCAGAGATTTTAATTCTGATTCAAACGTAGAGCGAGAGAAATAGTTTATCTATATTGTTTGTTTCCTTTGCCCTCAAGACAATATACTGTCGGTAAATCCAATCGCAGATTAATTTTCCTGAGTTATTTGGAGGGCAAGCTTGTTGCAGTGCCTTCATCCTCCAATAGAGACTGGTGGTGGATGCAATTAAACTTTACTCCAGCCACAATGATGAGCGATGAGCAAAGGTTTTATCGATACTTAATTGAGTTCAGATTCTGCCGTGCACTATTTTACATCTTACTCTCATCCTCAGACGAACACATGCACGCATGGTATGCACGCCAGGAAGCGAGCACACACACACACACACACACACACACACACACACACACACACACACACACACACACACACACACACACACACACACACACACACACACACACACACACACACACACACACACACACACACACACCCACACACACACACACACACACACACACACACACACACACACACACACACACACACACACACACACACACACACACACACACACACACACACACAGACAGAGATCGGTGGGGGGCTCTGTCTGTTAGTTATAGAGAAGAGCAGGCAGGTATTAGGGGTCAGTGGGGTGGTGAATATCGATGCCACTGGTATTGACTGAGGACCTGTAGGGTTTGTCTTCTTTTATCCGGCCTCCCTCCCCTCCCCTCCCCTCCCCTCCCCTCCCCTCCCCTCCCCTCCCCTCCCACCGGAGTGTCCATCACACACTTTATAGAGCGTCTGTCCTGCTTGTGCCTGGCTGCACATTATGAGAGGAGTGTAGGAGGGGGCTTCATTAAAACGGATGAGGAAACACACCATGTCTGTTTCCGTGCGCAGCAGCAGCACAGTTCAATGCCGTGGAGAGAGCAGAGGGCCACTGCAGGTGTTCAGCTCACGTCACCGCGGTGAGATGGAGGGCAGCATGAAGAAGGTGTCTATTTACTTATAGCAGATCACAACTAGGCCTATAATCGCCTAATCGCAATTGATAATCGCAATAATGTTTTGTATAATCCTAAATCCTCACAATCATCCTAATCCTTTCCATGTTGAGAAAACTTTTTTCTTTTCTTTTTTCAAAAATTGTGGAAATAGATGATCTGTAGATTTCCACTATTCATGTTTTTCTTCTCCGTTATTTAATTATGATTATTAGTTATGTAAGTTATGTGTCATATCTGCCTGTTGTTTACGAAGCCAAACAGAAATGTCACTTTTATTCATAATGTTCCAATGTTCAACGAAACACAATTAAGTCAATTAAAATGTCACAATCGCGTAAGCTCTAATCACAGTGACATCTTGTGAGCTTTTAGACCGGCTATTTTGCGGCGAAATACTCTGAGATCGACGGAGGCATGCATTCAACAGAGTGAAAACAGAGGAAAACCTTTCATACATAAAATGTAGCCCCAATTGCTTTATTATTGTTGTTATTATTTCGTTGAGAGTAGTCTGTATAGACTTTGACTTGAATGCGTTTCAGCGGGTGAAATAGCATGCGTTAAGTCTCTGACACTTGTTATTTTCCCTGGTGTTGTTTTCCCAGAGTCATTTCATTATGAAGTCCTGTTTGTGTCCTGTGGTGTGAAAACGGCTACATGTAATTCCTAACATTTACCCAGTGGGGTGGAAAATACTTCAATACTCTCGTTACTGTCATTAATGAGAGTACTTGTACAGTAATTTGAGCTCCCCCCGCGTGTACTGTACTATACAGTAGTTATGCTGTTATATCACAATGAGGGAGGGTATTCCATTTAAGTGTGCTTTGAACCTCGGCTCCCTCAAGGCAATCTTTGAGAAAGCTTTCTCAGAATGAAAAGATGCTCTCGTCTTTGCAGAGCATGGCTGAATGTGAGGGGGAATGGCTGGCAGGACACATTCATATTGAAATGTTTACAGTGAGGATGTCACAGTGGCTCTTTCAGGGTGACTATATATCATTGCTGTCGGGCAGAAAACTTTTTTTCTCTCCTTTTCATAAATTAATGCTCTATTTCATACTTTGTCGTATGATGGTATCAAGCAAAAGTTGTGCAAATAGCAGATCTACAAGCTCAAGATGTGTCTCAGCCTCTCATCACAATGCGTTGTGGGGCTTTTGCTATAATATAGCATATATATATATTATATATATATTATATGAAAATGGTCACCTCTGTCCGTGGGTTTTATGAATACTTTACCAATGAAAACTAATAAGACTCGAATTATAACTATTAACTATATTGGATCTATTGGAACAGCTTCTTTTTTCTATTTCTTAAATTTCTTCAAAAGTATACAGCTTTACAGTTGCGTCATGTGCAAGGTTTTAAGTCTTCTTTCTTACTATGTTAATGACATGAATATTGGTCTGACGATGCAGCTTTACCTCATTAGAGGCAGAGAGAAAACATGATAGTCGCCAAGATGGTCCATTCTCTTTGTGTCTAATGCCAATCTAAAGCACTCCCTTGGGTGTGAGTGTGGTACAGGTGACTTTGAAGTTATAGCCAAAGAAGTCACTTACAATGTCTGCATATCAGAGCATAACCTGGGATAGAGTACGGCACTAAATCTCAATGGTCAATCAAAAAGTAATATTGGGAGCTTTGAATATCCACTTTCGGAGAGGTAGAAGTGCTTTTCAAATATCGTCAAGTGCAGCTTGCTCAATGCAATTTAGATTACGCCTCCACGTCCTTGTGCACTAGCACAAAGAGTACAGACCTTGCAAATAAACTAGTTAAACTCCACCCCAGATCTTCTAAGTGGCATAGAGTTATTAGAAATTATTTGTGATCTACACCAGTTAGTGTTGGTCCTGCCTAGCACGTTTAATTTGTAAAAATGTATTTATTAGAGATTTCAATATTTGTATTTACTGTGTGCCCATATAGCCTATAGCCTATTTCTGCTTTCCCTGACTAAAAACACATGGCACTCATTTTGTTGGAGCCTCTACAGCGGTGCCCATTGGGCACTGGCCTACTTGGAACGATGCAAGTTGGAAATGCACCCCGGGCGGTTCTGGACAACCGTGGGTCCTACCGACTCGACACCGGGCACTGCACTCCCGGTGGGGGTGTGGATTGGAATACGTGTGCCGAATTTGAAGTCGGTGGGGCGAACGGTTCTCGAGTTATGGATTTCAGACGAACGTACACACATGAGATTTGGTGCATTTATAGATAGATAAACACATGTTTTTTTTTATTTTTCAATAAAAACCAAAATATTAAATAACATGTAACTATTAAGTAAAGCTGTTTGGATCATATTTAAGTCAAGCAACAGTACAGTATACTTCGACTTGCCTGCTCAATGCAGAGCATCTTCATCCTATTGACCCTGAAGCACAGATGTACAGTATATGTACATGCGATTGCACTGTGTGTGTGTGTGTGTGTGTGTGTGTGTGTGTGTGTGTGTGTGTGTGTGTGTGTGTGTGTGCTGCACACACAGATGTATAGCATACGCATACTGTGTGTATGAATTGTTTAGTATACTGTATGCATGCATGTGTGGGTGTATACATTTGCATGCGTGTGTGCATGTCTGCGTATGAATTCACGATGCGGTGCTTCAGAATAGCAGGCCCGTGGGCCTATCCCCCTACCATGTACACAATCGCAGTGGCATAGATATTCAGACATCATATCAATGTGCAGATCATAACCATGACTCTCTCGCCCTTTGCTGCACGGGAGAGGGATTCAGTTCTCTGTTCCCACCAGAGAGGCCCCGGCTTATATATGTGAGCGGGCCTTGCGCTATCAATAATAGATCAAACCACCAGCAAGTCTGCAGTTTGGGATCAGAGGCAGGATTCCTCTCTGTCGGATCGAGGGGCTATTCCATGGTGCTCTGCGTCCGTGCAGTCAGCACACGGCGCGCGCAGAGTCTGCAGGCCTAAACCTGTCAAACAGTTATCCTGCGCTGACCGGCCAGCTGGCCGGCACTGAGCATTCCGCTGTCAGCCGTCTCCCGTTCCCTGTGGGCCTGGCCGGGCTCTCTGGCTAGCTCAAGGACGGTGTTGGGATTTCTAACTTCCTGGGACCAGAGTCAAATTAACTGTCCTCCAACACATCGAGTGCTGCTTGAGTGCCGAACTCAGTCAGGTGTGCTACCCAGCCATTGTGCTCTGATGGAATATAACTCCCCCCCACAACCCCCCCCCCCCCACACACACACACACACACACCTTCGTCTCTGGGCACAAAGTGACAGCGTCCATGCACAGCCACTTCCCCACGGCACTACATCGGGCGTGCTCAGCCGTAGCCTTATTGACAGCTCTTCAAGAGTCACAAGCATCACTCCGGCACTCACCGCTGCCTCTCTGACATGAGAACATCAATACGACATGGCGACGCAATACAAACACGACGGACGTATATAGGAAATTCGGAATAGAAGAGGTGCATGAGATGGATGCGTCGCATATATACGCAGCACCCAGGTACACTGCAGATAACTGCACTCGTTGTGTGCGGCGGCGCCACTCGCGGAGCCTCTCGCCTGCACGATGACGGGACTCATCGTTCGGTGCGTTCTTCTGGGAGGCGACAGGCGAGAGATGGGCCTGTCTTAACTGTGATGATGAGTTGTTAGTATATAGGTCTGTGGACTAGCCGCGCGAGGAGAGTGCTTATGGGGAGGTTACAGGTAGTCAGCCCTCATGGACTCTCGTTCATCTGTTGCTGGTCAATTCTTTTTTGTGTTTTGTTTGGGTTGGGGTGGTGGGGGGGGGGGGGGTTTGTAGGTTCTCATGCGGCGTACATTATGTGCAGTACAAAGAGCCGGAGCGCTGAGCACTCACGTGAGGATTGGTAAAGGAATGGCCGAGGTTGGGCTCATTTGGTCCACTGCAGGAAGCTTACGTTCCCACTGGTGCGATGGCAGTAGACAAGTATACTGTAGTATGGCTAAATGATGACATCCGGATCTGAACGCTCAAGAGGCCAAATGGAGCCTCTAATCTCACTCTGCTCACTTACCCGCTTCCTTTGAGTCGCATGCGTGCTGCATGCACCCTCTTAAGTGTGTTTGCACGTTTGTTTGCTTCGCTATAGCCGGCTTCTCACAGTTTAACTCACTCTTGCAATGTTCCCTCTACCCCATCCCACACGCGCATGCATGCGCACACACACACACGCACGCACGCACGCATACACACACAGACTAACCTTTCCCATAATTCTTCATCTACCCCCAGTAGTGTTGATATTAACCGCAGGCTTGCCTTGTTAATGTTCTGTATCACGGAATGGAGTTCCTCCGGCTGCTGAACAAGGGAGAAACTTGAATTGGTAATAAAATGCTTCAGCTCTGTAATTACTTCCTGAATTATTATAATAGCCTAATGTTGTCGATGCCTCCGCCTCCGCGCGTCGCCCTTGGGCTGAGTGGAGAAAACCTCCAAAGCATGGGGAGTTGTGGAGCAACAGATCCCCCCCCCCCCACACCCACACACACACACATGTACACACCTCACCTCCTGTTAAATACAGTTGATGCTCAAAATATTGATTAAATGTTAATCTGGCGTGGCGTTCGCACAAGCTTTTGACAAGATTTGCTAAATTATTCATCTGGGCTTATTGAATTTCCTTCTCTCTGGTTGTGGAGCAACAGCCTCCCTGCTGGTTCGGAGGCCCTATAGCTGCTGCTCCGGGGATTCGAACCCCCAACCTGCTCATGCTTTTGACATTCTGACTCCGCCACACTCCACGCATTGATGTTTGAAAGAAGGGAGAAGCCCATTTAGGACTGAGGCCGATTCTAAAACAAATGTCTTCTAAATCCTTTCTGAAAAACCTCTGTTTCTATGTCAGTGGTGCTCAACCTTTTTCATGTCAAGGACCCCCAGAATAATCTGAAAATATGTTGTTCCAGGGACCCCCTAACGGGTCCATTTGGTTACAGACCCATAAGGGTGCATTTGGTTCCAAACTATCATTTAGCTGGGGACCCCTGGACCCCACTTTGGGAACCACTGCTTTAGCGAATCTGTGCGTGTATTATTGTTTCTCACACGCCCACGCACGCACGCACGCACTCACATGCACAAATATAACCCCAACTTCTGACTCATTCTCCATCTGTAAAATCCACTCCAATGAGAGTGTTCTGGATATGAAAAATGAAAGACAATTATGTTCTTCTGTCAAATCCCCCTAAACCCACAAATCTCACTGCATGCACTTTCTCTCTCTCTCTCTCTCTCTCTCTCTCTCTCTCTCTCTCTCTCTCTCTCTCTCTCTCTCTCTCTCTCGCACGCATGCACGCACGCACACACACACACACACACACACACACACACACACACACACACACACACACACACACACACACACACACACACACACACACACACACACACACACACACACACACACGTCCGCCCCAGCCAAACTACACAGAGATATGGCCGACTCTATTCTCAGTCTTTTTCAATTTTGTGGGAAAATTGGTTCCTTGTTGAAATATTAATCCACGCCGCTGATTCTGAGACCCGTTTTCTAATCTACTGCCCATTAAACATTCATCGTGGGACATGCAGCTCATTTGAATACAGTCGAGACAGCAGCCATGACGCTGCAGTGGGGCCCCTCCGTGCATGTGGCCATGGGCTGAATGTGCAATCGTGCATGCATGTCTGTCTCTGTGTGTGTGTGTGTGTGTGTGTGTGTGTGTGTGTGTGTACGTGCGTGCCTGCGTGCGTGCGTGTGTACTGCAGTGGTTCTCAATTGTCCAGGACCTGACTACTTTATTAGCCGTTTTTATTTTATTTTTATCCCATGATTTTGCAACCCATCTTTTCACCCAGTGTTAATTATCTAATGTAATCTTGGGCGCTACACTTCCTCTGCCAACCTGGGGGGGGCAGCGGACTGACCTCATGCCTCCTTTTATGCACGAGGAGTCCAAGCAGCTTCTTTTCACCTGACAGGGGGGAGTTTCCCCGGTTGGACGTAGCACGTGGAAGGAACACGTTATTCCAACCAGTTCCTTTCCCCTCCATCAGGCTGGCCAGGGGGAGGTAGTTTTATTAGCAGGTTTGTTAACACTACAAGTAGTACAGCAAAAAGGTTACAGTATACTACAAGGGTAACACAAGGACCCTCGGGCACAACCTTGTTTCCATTTTGGTCCATTATGTTTCTGCCTCGTGTTTTAGCACACTTTTGCTGCTGCAGGGGTCTCCCTGCCACCCCCTCAATGACCCTGCATGGGGGTCCCCCAGACCCCACTCTGAGAAGCACCGGTGTGCTGTACAGTATGTGTGCATGTCCATGTATTTTTATCTCACTTTATGGATAGTGTATGTGTGCGTGCGTGCGTGCGTGCGTGCGTGCGTGCGTGCGTGCGTGCGTGCGTGCGTGCGTGCGTGCGTGCGTGCGTGCGTGCGTGCGTGCGTGCGTGCGGGCGTGCGTGCGGGCGTGCGTGCGTGCGTGCGTTGCGTGCGTGCGTGCGTGCGTGCGTGCGTGCGTGCGTCTGTGAGAGTTATGTGTTTGAAAAAAAGAAAGAGAGAAAAAAGAAGAAAAAAAAATAAAAAAAGCTAAAGTGCCTGTCTGTTCCTGAAGGCACAAGTTAACATTGCGGCAACAAAGAGATCGTACGTCTTGTCAGGCGTCGTGTCACAGGCTCTTTTGTCGATTATTTTTACCTCCTCTATTTATAATGTTTCCCGTGTCCTACATATGTCTCAGGCAGAGCAGAGCGCGGGCCGTTCTCCCGGGAGGCCGTTGTCACTAAAAAGCTGCTTGCTCTCCTTCTGTCTGCACCTTGTGATGAGGTCACCTAACACACAGTCAGAGGGAGAGAGAGAGAAAAAACCATCATTTGTCTTTGATATGTTAAACGGAAAAGCGAAGAGCAATCTGACAGTTACATTTGACGCACCACTTGATTATGGATGGAGATAAAGGATGAGTATGATGTTTGACCGATGACAAACCGATCGATCCTCTGGGGTCGCAGCTGGGTGACTGATTGACACGCCGTAAACAGAGATCAATGGCTGAAGGTATTGCATCGGTGGGGGGGGGGGGGGGGGAGAAGACAGAGCAAATTCATAGTGCACGTGAAGTATATTGAAATCACAATTCACATTAAATATAGCCTAATGTTAAAACTGGACGGACTAAATTGTTGCACCTCTAAACTAAAAGTGTACCCTGGTCTCTCTCTCTTTCTTGCTCCATGCATGGGGGAGGAAGACAACAGCTGGTACTCTATGGTAAATAGCCTACAGGCCTACTTTGAGCTTGCTTGACCACTACTACCTTATTTAGACATGCATGGACCATTTGGGACAGTGGGGGTTAGGGACCACCTTTTCGTCATGTCTCTTTGATCTCTTTGTCTTGACTTGTATTTAAACCTATTGCCCCATGCCCCATGGCTGTGAATGCTGTACTCTACTCAATCTACAATAAAATGGACTTGGAAACTTTCATCTGCCTGTCGGTCGTCGTCATTCTCCGTATCTTTGCCTGAGTATTTAGTCACGTTTACGTATGTTTATGGGCTATATAGTAAATATACTTTCAGCCCATTTACTTCACACGCTCGCTGAGAATAGACGCTCGGCTAGCTCACAGCACGTTGAATCGTGATGTGTTGTGAGCTTGTAGATCGGCTATTGTCGGCGAGCGGCACCAGCCTTACAACTCATCCACACTGCCAGCGAACGATGAAATCTCATTAGAATACAGGTTTTTTTGTGACTGTCCTGACGTACCGCAAGCGTTGCTGCGTATATCTGCTTGTACCCAATCACCGTCGGAACGCTCACTCCTTGCCTGTGTAGATGAGGAGTCAGTGTCGTCAGAACAGAAGAAATCGTTGCTGTAGGCGGGTGACCTCATGTGTCCACAACTGTTACTTTGCAGGATTCAAATTCGAAAATATCAAAAGTAGCAGATCCGCAAGCTCAAAACCGGTCGCTTCGCGTCACGTTTTGAGCTTGCACATCTGCTACTTTTGATGCTTTTGTGTGACACCTGTAGTAGAGGTTTCTGCCTAACGGCAGATTCATTCCTCAGGTTTCCAGGCTATAGTGCAAACACCATTGTATAAATATGACGAAGCATAAATCAGGCCGTTTCTTCAGAAGGCCGTTTAGCCTCCGGGCCCATGCAGGGAAGTGTGGCCCGACCGGGCAGAGGACGGTGGATTAGGGAGGAGAGCAGTTAGAGGGATGGTTGATTTCTTTTGTGAGAGCTCCCCGTTCAGCGGGCCAGCCCTGCCCTCGTACACCGCCTGTCCTCGTATCTCGCCATTTTTGAGTGGAGCGGCACTGCCTTGCCTCCTCCTCGGCCCGGTAATCCCCCTCTGCCCACACCTGTTCCCCTGACGGAGCCGCTCTCCGCCTCCGGCATCCGCTTGCTCTGATTAGACACTCTTCGTGTGTGTGTGTATTATATTCACATCGACTGTCTCTCTCTCATCTCACTGACCATTCCAGGTCAGTGTTGCCATGTCCGCTTATAAGCGACATTGGGCTTGTTTCCTCTGTAAAGTCGCTTGTAAATATTGGTAGTTTTGGGGGTTTTCTGGGCTTATTGTCTGCGTATCCCCATCCGAAAACATTCTGTTACCAGGGCAGGGTATTTTTCACCTTCTTCCCAAGATTTGTTTTTCAGCTCACAACACGTCGCTAGTTTCAAATCGCCGACGTGCTCATGTTATTCGTCACTTATTGTGTCCATTGACCTCGTTGCTTATTATTTCTCTCGCAAAACATGGCAACACTATTCTAGTTGCATTTGGCATGCAGAGACAGAGAAGGAGATAGACGGTGAGAAAGAGAGAGAGAGATATTTCCCACCAGTTTTCCCACCTCTAGCATTACAAACATTGACACCTCAAGAAGTGTTGCTGCAGCTCCTTCCCCCGCGCGTGCTCTTTTTGAATCGCAAGCGTTACTCTCGCTTTAAAATGCAATCCATAAACTTGCAACTCCTATACCCGGGATTCAAACGAGCATAAGAGCAGAGGGTGAGCTGCCATTTGACCCTCATGCAACTTGCAGTGGTCCTGTCCAGCCACAGTTTCTCAACAGAAGAGCAGGGAGACCAAATACAACCTACAATTTACAATTTACAATTTAGGCATTTAGCAGACGCTCTTAATCCAGAGCGACTTACATTTAAGCAAGAACAAAAGCATGGGAATACATCACATAAAAGCATTTATCATGAAACATGCGTAAGCTAAGAAAGTAACAGTGGAATATCTATATAATATCTATACAAGGAGGCATGGTGCAGGTGGCCCCGCGGGTGCAATCAACTGAGATCAAAGAATAAAAAGTGGAGCCACACACCTGTTGCTGTCTTTGCCGTTCAGACATGACGAAGAGCATGGGCTTAAAATGTCACTAAGTAACTGAAAAATAGTGTGCTGCTCCTTCTGCTTCTTAGACCAAATACAACCACCACACTTGTGGTAGTTATTAACATATCGTCTCTGTCGGGTTACTTACTGTTACTTTTCAGTATTATGAAACAATGAATAAAGACAGCAAAAGTGGTATATCTACATGCTCAAAAAATGCGCTGCGACTCGCTTTCAGGCCGCGCTTCGACACAACGAAAAAGAGTTTGAATATGGAGATAAGTGGCCTAGCCTAGAGGTCTCATGCTCGTCAGCAATGATATTCTACTCATACATGCTAAGTATAACAGTATAACAAACGCTCCCTATATTTGACGGAGGCAGCGTCTGGTTGGAGAGGCCGTGTGGGTGTGGGGTTGTGCATGTGGCGGCGCCTCAGTGTTAACGTGGGGATGAAGTGCAGTGTGTGGGAGTAGAGACAGGTCTCCCTCCGTCCTGCGAGGCGTGCAGTGAGCGCCATGCAGCGGTCCTGGACCCTAACAGCTGCATGGCGCTGTGTGCCGTCATGTGCACATCTGGCTCGTGGGATGCCTGGTTCGCTGTTAAAGTGGCTGCACGTGGGAGGGGTCATTATTTCATGAAGACCCCTCTTACTGTAAATGTTCTCATTTTCCCTGCATGCAACAAACTAACATCTGCACCTGTGTGTGTGTGTGTGTGTGTGTGTGTGTGTGTGTGTGTGTGTGTGTGTGTGTGTGTGTGTGTGTGCGTGTGCGTGGTGTGTGTGTGTGTGTGTGACACACACACTACACCACAAAATAAGAATAATGGACCGTTATGGGTGTATATTTTACACTACGGTATGTGCACCTGGTATCCTATGGTTTCAATGCACAGGTTATAATGTTAATGTGTTAGCATATTGTTTAGGCCTACTGACTGATGCTATAGGTTCTGGTTTTACCATGGGATCCGATAGGCACTACACTTATTGCTTATTGTAAATGGCTCTGGGTAAGAGTGTTCTGCTAAATGCCTATACGTTGTAGCTCATATACACTCTCTGGGTTTAGTGAACACTAGGAACTTTGCAGTGTGTTGTGATTGATACGAGGTGCCCGAGTGGCTCCATCTGGGTGAATTACCACCGTGATATGACTGGTAAATGCTCCCTAAACCACTATCACCATTAACAGCCCACGCACATTTCTGCTTAACGCAGGCATGGAACTGACACTGGCACGCACGCACGCACGCACGCCACGCACGCACGCACGCACGCACGCACGCACGCACGCACGCACGCACGCACGCACGCACGCACGCACGCACACACACACACACACACACACACACACACACATACATCTGTATTACTGTACTTCAACATTTTTGGAAAGTATTGAAAATCGCTGACCACTGTGTCCTTACATAGCGTAATATACGCTGGTGTGTAACTAAGTATAAATCAGGCATAACTCCAATCCTATAACTCCAACCTGAGTTAATTGCCCAAATCCTGTTCAAGCAAAAAACAACCATTCCTCCATTTCTCCTGTGAGGACTAAGAAAATGGTCGCTATAATGTCGATTCCTCAAATACTATACATGCACACACGCACGCACACCAGCTCAGTGGCCTTGTGGTTGGAGTGTCCGCCCTGAGACTGGGAGGTCGGGGTTCAATCCCCGGCCGGGTCATACCAAAGACTCTAAAAATGGGACCCAGTGCCTCCCTGCTTGACACTCAGAATCAAGGGTTGGATTGGGGGTAAGTCCCTGCGACATACTAGCATCGTGTCCAGGGGGTGTACTTGTACATCAAGCTGCCTCATGCTACAGAAACAGGAGATAGGCTCCTGCCCTATGGGCCTCATGGCTCGGCAAGGCACACGCACACACACACGCACACGATGATCCTATAATATATATATTATACGGTACATATATACCATAACATGTCCCCCAGCCTGCATGCTGCAGCCAGAGATTCATGTTCACCTCAAGCAGGGCAATTTTCTCCAAACGCACGGCAACGTTTGAAATAAATAAGCTACATTATGCATACACGCAAAAATGATTACCCGCCTATTAAAAGCCCGTATGAATATTTATATATAGAAGCTGTCTTTGCCACAGTGTGTTTTGTACTTTTTTCACAGGCTTTGTGGTTATTCTGCTCCCAGCTGCCTAATAGATGTTCTCCCAATCTCCCTCCCTCTCTCCAATCTCCATATACGCCAATGCACTTTTTCAACACGCAACAAGACTCCGAGATGAATGCGATTAATGGAAATATATTACTTTTGACTGCACACTTTAGTTTAACAGTTCCTTTTTCTTACAGTTTAAAAGGTTTCTTTTCTTTACTCTTGTGAGTTGACGGCCGCCACGGTATTGGCTGTCTCAGCAGGCTGTGAAAGGCAGCGTAGGACAGCTCGCTGTGACCGTGAGTGAGGCTGTGCTGTTAGTTAAAAGCGGAGGGTCCAATGTTCCCCGGGCTTTGAGGACACAATGATACGGCAGGCAGTGGGATGATGAGAGGAGAGAGGTAACCCATCTGCCCATCCAAGGGGATTCAGCCCTTCAAGGCTCCGTATCACTATTTCAACAAATGAAACCATTAGCTCATCACTTTTGCCTCCGGCACCATCTCCCCCCCCCCCCCCCCCTCCTCTCTCTCTCTCTCTCCCTCCTTCGTTTTCCGCCAGGCATGCCACTCACATGCACATGCACATGCACATGCACATGCACATGCACATGCACATGCACATGCACATGCACATGCACATGCACATGCACATGCACATGCACATGCACATGC
Source organism: Protomyctophum parallelum (assembly GCF_964188405.1). NCBI lineage: Eukaryota > Metazoa > Chordata > Actinopteri > Myctophiformes > Myctophidae > Protomyctophum > Protomyctophum parallelum. The sequence goes on from NC_139698.1 coordinate 46,607,139, forward strand.
ACATGCACATGCACATGCACATGCACATGCACATGCACATGCACATGCACACATGCGCACGCACACACACACACACACACACACACATGCTAACACATGCTCGCGCACACGCACACACGTGCACACGCACACACATGCACACACATGCGAGAGGCAAACGTGAAGAAACATGGCATGTAAACGATTGGGGTGCGTGCGTGCGTGCGTGCGTGCAGGTTTGTGCGGGTTTGTGCAGGCGTTCTGGTGCCGGGCGGTGGAGAGAGAGAGAGGGGGGGGGGGGGGTGTGACTGGAGGTGAGTCCTAATTCATCCGGGGGACGACAGAGATTTGGTTTGCTTGTCATAACAGATGCCTGAGCCAGACCCACGGGGAGAGCCTGTTCCATGCCTGCCGTGATTCAGTCTGAAATGTCCTCTGACGCATTAGCCGGCCCCTTAATGGATCCCATGGCTCATACCTGCGGACGTGTCTTGTCGTTCACCGCAGACCTCCCCCTACCCCCCCCCCCCTCCCCCCCCCCCCCTGCACCAACGCCTCCATACCTCCCTGAGAGAAAGGGGAAAAAAGGAGAGGAAGGAGGGGAGAGGGAAAAAAAGAGGCGCAAGACAGCTGTGGATGAGAGAGGGGCAGCAATCACTGTGGTAACGGTGAATAATGGTATGGCCGCAGGTCTGAAACACATCACCTGTAGATGATTCTATTACCTCCCAGTCACACATGAGCCATTCACTGACACACGCACATGCACATGAACACGCACGCACGCACGCACGCACACACACACAGACACACACAGACACAGCCCACCGTCGACCCCTGTGCTTGGCTTAGCAGCAGGCCTTATTAATAATAATAATACCCCGTCATATTCTCTGTGTTAATTTAAACCATTTGAATCATGGACCCGCAATGGTCCATTTGGTTCCGTTCCATACACTCTCCGAGTTCACTGCGTATAATATATTAGCGCAAGAGGGGCTAAAATACCTCCGTCATGCTGAGATGAAAACAGCCCCTAAATTTACCATAGAGCCTTTTGACTAATGGCAGGGAGATTTATAGATGACAGGCATCTCATTTTGGGACCACATAGCTGTTATGTTTCGCACAGCGTTAATAATACAGCAACAATGTTACAATTTATTGTATTGTAGTAAAATAAAGGCGATGAGAGAGGTGTGGGTTGGTAATACTACAATGACTGAGTTCCCCAGAGTTCTTTGGAGAGTGCAGAAGTGCTCCATTCTCTCCACCAAAGTAAACCACTTACATGCGAGTTTTGGGACCTGTGCTGTGGTGTTAAAGCTGCTGTATGCCCAGACAAACAGAACATTTGGTACAATGCTAAATCCTGAATTGAATTGAATTATCATTTTACCGTGTGTCGTATAGTTTGACTCCACAGATACCCGGGAGGCTCGTATTCATAAACAGAAGTTAGTTGTCAGAGCTATTAGGGCCTACAAATGATTATTTCTTTCCTATTTTGCTTTCTTTCATGTGTAATGCATTTAATGCCACAACAGATCACTCACTCGTTTGATACTTCAGACTGGATGAGAAATTTTGGACGGGGAAAAGTATTAGATAACACTGCATGTCCACTAATACAGCAGTTAATTTCTACTGGACAAATGGAGAGTTTTAGGTCCATTATACACTCTTGGAGTTAAAATAACAGTAGGCTGATGTTGTACTTTTTTAATGGCTGATCTTATACTGTGTAGTAATAAGCAACACAGCTGCAGCTACAATAATAGTCTAATACAGATGGGTGTTAGATTGCCAGTGTGCATTGCCAATACAGTGGACTGTCTATGCTTGCACACTGCCACAGTGCCACAGCCATGGTACTGGTGCTATTATTGTTTCCATAGGAGACGTTATAGGGAGAGCTTGTTTTCGGGAATTGAGCCACGAGAGGCACCGCCGAACGAGCTAAAACGAGCGAGTCGCCGTGAACAACGTTGCAAAGTTCGGTTGAGCAGACTCAGATCCTCGTCCGCCCTATATAGTTTCTGTGTCTACACCGCCTCGTGTGCGGTCCAAGTGAACACAGCGAAGCGCTCCCTGCCCACGTGACGTCCCGTCTCAGCCAATCACAAGCCGCGTCAAAAGCACAATGTCTGCCTTTGAAATGCAGTGGAGTGAGTGAGCAGCGGTTTATAGCGCCGCTACAAAATACAAAATGCTCAAGTAAAGCACGGACAGCCCAGAAATGTACCCGAGTAAAGATACTTCCTCACGGCCCACCACTGCTCGTGGTCCAGCAGAAGTACATACAGACTGGATGTACATACAGTACATACAGACTGGATGTACAGAAGTACATACAGACTGGATGTACAGAAGTGCCTCCATGCTGCATGCGAATGAGGCCACGGCTGAGAGAAAGCTGAGCACGCTCAGCAAGTCTCTGGATGAAAAGAATAACCAAGGAGCCCCAAAATACCCATACTTTTAAATTGCCCCTCCTTATTTATGTGGCTGAGATAATCCCACGGCGGGCACGGCGCCTGGGGCTGAACTTCACTAATCTCCATTGTAGAACAAAAAGGTCATATTATTAGAAAAGCTTACATTAGCTTTACTTGCTTTTCTGAGTTTAACTATACCAGATCTCTTTCATCATGGGGATTCTTCTCAATTCTTCTGAATGTTGGCTCAGTGATTTGATTAAGTACACCTATACAAGTATATGTACAATTACATATATATATATATATATATATATATATATATATATAATATACCTCACCTTTGTGCTGGATTTTCTTCCACAATGCCGGCAGGGCAGGCATACAAACTTCTAACGGAATCTGAGAAAAAGCCGTAACCACTTATCCCTAAATACTGTAATTCACCGTACATTAATGTAAATCGCTGTTCCTCAAGCTCACAACGTGTTGATTCTGAAACAGATTGTACATCTTTAGACCAGTTTACTGTACATCTTTAGACCAGTTTACTGTACATCTTTAGACCAGTTTACTGTGGCCTTCGGGAAGTCGGGAAGTTGAAAATGATGCAAGTGGGGAATGCATGCACCATGTGATACTCCTTGTACCCGTTGTCAGTATACCCGTTGTACCCGTCTGTTCGTCCCGTTTATGGCCATATATGGAGTTCTGCGTGACGCGTGCTCATTGATGTTATAGATCAAGGTGCTAATGGTGCTATAAACTAGAGCACTATAGTGCTATAGAGCACCATTATAGTCTTCAGGTAACGGCCGTGAGGGATCACATCATCAACAACATTAGTATAATGTAACTGCTAGAATAGTCTCCATATATGAGCATTTGTGTTATTGTGTATGGCATGGACATTTTCTGGTGGAGATTTAGTTTTTTTATGTGAGTCAGTTTTCCACCAGTCTGGTCCTGTAATGTAAAATGGATCCTTAATTCCGGGACCATTTGTACACTCCTCTCAGAGTTAAATGAACACTCCGAACTTTACTGTCTGTCTGTCTGTGTGCGTGCAAGCGTGCGTGCATGCGTGCGTGCGTGTGTGTGTGTGTGCGTGCTTGCGTGCGTGCATGCGTGCGTTCGTGCGTGCACCGATGGCCATGACTTGAAGCCTGCCTGTCCGTCATCTGAAGTGGGCGAATCGCACACGGAACAAGTTCATTACGAAGACAGCCTGCTCGTTGCGCTGCATCCATCACCCTTTGTTCCGTCTCAGAGATTCACCCGAGAACCTTCTGGAATCCAGGAGACGGCCAGACCTGCTCCACCCCTGCCCCCCCACCCCCCACCCTTCCACAAAAGGTTCTGCTGTTGTTGCCATGGAGCCCACCTGACTGTGACCTTGTGGCTGAGTCGGAGGGTCATTAGTCACAAAGCAGCAGCATGGACGACGCCTCTCTCTCTCGCCTCCAGTCTCCAGCGAATGGGCACGAGGCATGTTTAAAAAAGCACACAGTTCCTCAAGCCATTGGGCACGAGGCATGTTTAAAAGGCACACATACAGTAGTTCCTCGAGCCTCCAGCCAATGGGCAGCCTCCAGCGAATAGGCATGAGGCATGTTTAAAAAGCACACAGTTCCTCCAGCCATTGGGCACGAGGCATGTTTAAAAAGCACACATAGTTCCTCCGGCCTCCAGCCAATGGGCACGAGTCATTTTAAAAAGCATACATAGTTCCTCCCTGAGTTGAATATTAAGAGAGTGGGGACACGCTTTGATCTCGCCGCAAAGAGGGTGCCTATGGGATAGTTCCAAACATTGGAACAATTAATGAGCACTTCCGCATTCCATTGGGAGTCAACGCTAGTGTCGTCACTTTCATACTATTCCACTCAGGTTCCTCCCAGCCTCCAGCCAATGGGCACGAGGCATGTTGAAAAGCACACATAGTTTCTCTGCTACACGGAAACGCTGCCTGGAAACAGGCTTTGCTTTCATTACGACTGCAAACAGGTATCTGATGGAAAACACAGTGGAACGTGTGAGAATGATGAATGCACACATACACACACGCACACACACACACACACACACACACACACACACACACACACACACACACACACACACACACACACAGTTTACTTGCTGTGCGTCCCTGAAAGCAGCTGAAGACGAATGATGCTGCTCTGTGTGGAGATTTGCTTCCCATTTCCGTGTGTTATCATTGCTGGGCTCTCTCTCTCTCTCTCTCTCTCTCTCTCTCTCTCTCCCCCGCCACCTGACTTATCTTTTCCCTGACATTATAATTCACTGCACACTTGACAGTCCAACTCGCAAAATAGAATTTCTGTCAGCGTGATTTGCTCCCTTTTTGTTTTCCCATTATCTGCAAAGCGCGGTCGTCTGGCGCCGCTTCTCCTCTCAACCCGTTCAAACGCTATCATTTCATGGACAGAAAACAGCCAGAAAATGAGAGAAAACCCACGGATTCGTCACTGGAGGCACACTCGAAAATAGAAAATGAGAAGAACGAAAAAGATACAAAAAAAAGATACACCCCGCCCCCCCGTCTCCCCCCCCCCCCCCCCGTCCCCCCAGCTTTACTAAAAAAAAATCCAATTAATGAATAAGGTCCCGGCCGCAATTCACCGGAAAATGAATCTAGAACAAGATGACAAATGTGCACGGAATAATTCCCTCGTGATAAAGGGAGGGGACTTCCTCTCAGTTTGGCGTGCCTAAGCGCCAGGAGTGTAGAAGAACACCCTGCATGCAGGAGGCCTGCTGGCAGCGGCTTCTCTGCCATCTTCTCTCCTCCGTGTCCAACCGTTTGGGAGAGAGAGAGAGAGAGAGAGAGAGAGAGAGAGAGAGAGAGAGAGCCCTCTCCAACAGTGAGTGTGTGCAACTGTGCATGTGTGGGCGGCGTATATGGCCGATGCTCACTTTCCCTCTGTGTGTTACTCACAGCTCCTTCTACGCTCGTAAAATTTTATAACCCCATCTCTCTCTTTTCAAATTATCTGTAAAAAGAGATGGTCTCTTTTGTGTCGTGTCGTGGCGGTATACAGAACATCCTGTTGTTACAGCAGGGCCTGGTTGTTTATGCCGCTGCCGACGCCGTCTCAGGTGCTGTGCTCACCGTGTGAGTCAATCTAACAGCTGAGTGCACCGTGATTGCTGCTGGTAGGTGGAGAGAATGGTTGGGTGGGGGGGTGTGGAGGGGGGGCTAGTTATAGCCTGATGGGATCAATGCCATTTTCGGGGTTTCTGATCCGGGCGGAGCTTTACATCATCAGGCTGGCCGGAAACCATGCAACGACCGGAACCTCCGTTGCCGTGCACGGTCAAAATGATTCCCCTATAGTTCAGTGTTTTACCACCCTTTTCACATCAAGGTCATTTGATGACATTTAGCCTCTCAGAACCAAAACCTTTGTCCGCAATACGAGACAACAGGCTGACTGTAAATGTAGTAATGCAGATGTTTAACATAGTCAATGACAAGAGTCCATTAGGTATAGGTCCATGCCGCGTGGGCAAATACATTTCAGTTTGAAAACCACTTAGAACCACTGTAATACTGTACTAGAGCTGGGTAATAATGTACGACGCAGCTGTAGTCATCTGACCCTGAGAACCTCTATTCAGCTCTATTATACTTTAAAGATCCGCTATCGATCCCAATACGGCCTGGTGCCTTTATAGACAGCTGTGCAGTGAGGGAATCAGGGTCTGCATGCCTTAATTAATCTGACTCATGGATGGCGTGAGCAATGGAGGGAGGCAGGGAGAAGAGGGGGAAGTAAAGAAAGAGTATTTTGTGTTTATTGGCGTGCGTGCGTGCGTGCGTGCGTGCGTGCGTGATCGTTGCTTTGCCAAGTCCTCCCGGTCTCAATCAATGCATCTATCGAGACTCCCTCATATCTTTTTGGAGCTCGGTTGATCTCCTAAACGGACCAGGATTATGGCACAAAGCAGGGGTTGGGGGCCACCGTGAGAGAAAACTGTGTTAAGAGAAACATACTTCACCTCCAAACTGTATATAACTATGTTTCACCCCCCATGCCACAGATAATATTGCACACTTGCCTGTGCATAGAAAATCAATATGCCTCAGCCGAGTTCAAAAAGAAAGCTACTCATTAAAAAGAGAGGGAGCCTGCGCGCCGTACCAAGTATTGGCCCAATGCGGGCGAGTTAAGCTGCAGGGATTGTTATCATTGTTAAGCAAATAGATCCACAGAGGGAGCGATGGAGGGGAGAGAAAATAATAAGATTTACTCCCCGCACTATTAGCAAACTGTATCTTCTCTGAGACTGATGGGAGATGGGCTGAGAGGGGGGGGGGGGGGGGGGGGGCTGTCGCTGACTGCACACCTCAGCACATGGGGAATTAGCTAACTGTGGTTGTGGAGTGTGGGTCGAAAATGAATTGTGTGAGGCAGTCCAAGCTATCCTTTCGGGCCGTCCTTTTAAATTCTTGGCTCGCACTCAGCTGTGTGTGTGTGTGTGTGTGTGTGTGTGTGTGTGTGTGTGTGTCTAATAAGTATTGTTTACTCCAACGTGAGACGTGCAACATGACGCATGAGCTCATATTGACTGCTTTTGCCCGGCACACACTATACTCTACATGTAGGCCTATAAAGAGTTACCTTGAATGCAGTCCAACTCCCCACTATACATAAGGACTCATTTATCAAGATGGCATCCCTGTGACCCACCTAGAGACCCCCCCCCACCCCCCCCCCTTGTGTTGAGCGCTGTGGGTCACAGCCTGGGAGCAGCTGTAAGGATCCTTATAACCACTGCTATGCCAGAGATCTGTAAAGTGGATTGGGTCCTTCTTGACTTACAAGAATTTGGCGCGTCTCCGTGTGACTTGTCGGGGGAATCGATGACATTTCCAGATCTGCGCGTATATAGCGCGCAATAGCTGTGATGGGGGGGAAGGGGAGGCTGACATTTAGTCTCTTCTTGGACTGCTTGACAATGCCTGGAAAGCACTGACATTTGTAAAAGTGTCCAGCTGAACACTCCCCATATTTCCAGTCATGCCGGAGAGAGGGAGAGAGAGAGAGCGCACGCGCGCGCGCGCGCGAGAGAGAGATTTGAACACCAACAGTATATCTCTGGCGGTAATCTGTGTTCAAAGGATGTCTGAGGAAGTGAAATGCAAAAAAAAAAGGGATGAGGAGGAAATAAAGTACAGGAAGAGGACCGCACAAAAAAAGATGAAGAAATAGAGCGAGTGAGACAGAACACCCCCATCTCTCGCCCCACCCATCTCCCCCTGCAGCCCCACCCCTGAATAAGGCATTAGATGTGATAGAATAAATACAAGATCCCCTTTGCAATTCTCAAGTGGCTCCCGGGTTGGAGGAGTGTCTTCAGTCTTTCTCTGCTAAACCTCCCTCAACCGCCGCAGACAGCTCCCTAAAGTACAGAGCCCTGGTGCTGTTGATCTTGTATAAAAAAAAGAAGAAGAAGTTACAAACCGTTCTGAACAAACAGAGCATGGCATAATAATAATGGAGCTGTGGGAAAGGGAAGTGCGGTGTCTCCCAGGCGCCGCAGCACGAGGCTCTCTGTGATGTCGCGACGCAGAGGGCTGGAGCATTTAGCTCATTTAGCCGCAACATCCTCTGTTCCCCAGACGTGCTTTTGTAGTAGGCTGTATGAATGATGATTATTGACAGCCCAATCAGTGATCCCAATGTAAACAAATCAAGGGTGATCAATGTGTCCGCACTGTATATACACAGACAAATGTGTCCGTGGCAAGTCTTTGCCTTGTCCATGATTGACACATTTTAGATTTAGATTAGACCCAATTATTGACCTAATTACTTCAGAATATGTATAACTTTGACACTATGGCACATACATGGTACGTTTTATTTTCAAGGACTCCCATAACTCAGAGTCACCGACCTGCCCTGCATGTAATAGTCATTTAGGGCTCTTGACTCTTAATGCGTTCGTCAAAAATGCAAAATGGAGTGGACAATTGTATTCTCCAGCTGATTTATACATCATTAATTAAGACATCAGGTGTATTCTGGGAATATAATTGACAGTTTGATCTGAAGTATATTGTCATATTGTTTCATAAATGAACCACCGTTTGCTGCTATTTCACATCATGATGATCCTATATTTAAGTGTAAGTCTGTCTCTCCCTAAATGAGCTTTAGCTTTAGCTGCTTGACCAACGCCTATAGTTTAGGCACCCAGGGGTCTAGTTTAGGCACCCAGGGGTCTAGTTTAGACACCCAGGGGTCTTCAGCTGGCATCCCAACCACTTAAATAGCCACTATAGTCATTGATTTAGCCTACTTATAAGAGGACAGATGGTTTGTCACTGCACATTCTGTTGGGACAGGTTTTCCTGGCTGCACCCATCTTAGAACAAGGGGGTTTAGGCGGTCACTGGCCGAGCCCACATCTCGACATGCATGCATGTATCTAGCCTTTTAACACTAGCACGTCGGAGCAGCCTTTCTGAACGGTTTTGAGATTTTAAAGTTGATTTTCTTGGCCCATGAAGTCCAGAGAAAGTTCCCCTTGCATGACTTTGTCTAAATATTCGATTGAAATCATCTCTGTTTTTTTTTTCCATCTGAAACGTTTTGTAAATATGATCTTAGGCATAGTTATACCTAGTAGGACTGGCTATTTCGGCCAAATCGACCGCCGTCCCCCTTTCTCCCCCACTCGTCTAAAGATCTTCACACCTCCCGACAGCTGGAGACGGCATAGTTCAAGCCTGCATTCCATTTCCAACTAATTAAATCAACCTGAATGTGCGTTTGTGTTCACTTTCTCCGACAGCGTAAGCCGTAAGGCCATTGGAGGGCCATGGCGGTATGCTCTGACAATAAAAATAGAACTCCGAAACATCTTCAACCTGCTGTCTGCCTCAGACTTCTTCTTCAAATTAGCCTATAGAAAATATTTCAACTCCTTATGCGGTGGAGAGAACGCACTCTCCTTTAAATTAACTTAATTGGCGCGCGAACCAACGTGCGCCATAATATCTACTTTAGAATTATACACAGAGCAACCAGTTTGATCATACTTTGATTTATGATGAGCTAAGAAACTTCCAATTAACATGTTTCCCATCTACAAATCAAACTGTCAGATATGTGTGAGTAAGTATATGCTTATATCCAAACAAATCCCGGTTGGAAATTTAAAGAGGTGACAGGAGGTCGTCTCTCATGTTGCAGGCTCACTCTCTCACTCACACTCCCCCTCCATCGTTCATGCAATTTGTAGATGTAGCCATTTAGCAGACAAGAGCGACTGACAAGTGTGAATCAGAGTAAGCAGTGTAAGCATTCATACAGTCACCCATCTCTTATCTCATTCATAATCATTGCTTCTTTTTACTTGTTTACCTGTTCCCCATGCATTTACCATTTTTGCAAGCTCACAATGAGTCACTTATATAGATCTGCTATTTTCAAAAGATGTGAAATGGGACATAATATACTGCATACTTTAATAAGTATATTTTAATGCCAACACTTTTGTACTTCTACTCAAGTAAATTTTGAACACCAGAATTTTGAAACATTCCCCTTTCTATCCCCCCCTTTGGTCCACATTCGCTCTCGTTCCCCAATATTCATGACTTATACTCTCAGCTGTGTTGCCTACAGCTCCTCTCTCCCCTGCCGCTCACATCCTCTCTCCCTCCCTCCGGACCGCCGCTCCCCTTCCCTTCTTCTTCCCTCCCTTTATTTCTCCCTTTACTTCCGTCGCTCTCTCTCCTTCCCTCCGGCCCCCAGCTCCTCCTCCTCCTCCTCCTCCTCTCTCTCCCTCCATGGCTGTCTGCCGCACCGCGGCCTCAGCTGTGATAAAGATGGAACGCGCCCTCAGACCGCGCCATGCTATACGCTTCCCTGTTCTGCTGCACTGATATCCTGACACTGATCGCCATCAAAACTGTCAACAACGGGCCGAGATTGAGGGCGGGGGGGGGCTGGTCGGGTGGGTGGGACGCGGCGGGGGGTGTCAGCGGGGGTGGGCAGGCGAGACGGCAGGGAAGCTACCTTATTTTCCCCCATAAATAATTTTCGCTCAGGAGAAAAACGACGTGCTGCTGAGGCTGGATTTCCTATTAATTTCCGTCTGCTTTTTCCTTCTTTCTTTTTTTTGCTTTCCTCGCCTCCTTTCTCTCTCGCAGAGAAAATTGAGATGAATGACGCCAGGCGTGCGGCCGGGGCCTGTCAGGGACAGTGGGAGAGCCCAGACTAAGCTCGGCGGGCCCTGGATTCAGTCATAGCCCAGTGAGGGGAGGATTAGATAGGGCCTTTATTCACTTCATGGAGGGGGGATTAACCCATTCTGACCTGAGATCAGATTCATACGAGGTTTCCGCCGGACACACACTGGACTGATGAACCCATTCTGACCTGAGATCAGATTCTAAAAATGTCAGTCGTTCTTCGATTTTTTTCAAAAATAGCAGACCTACAAGCTCGTATCGCGCCACTCAGAGCTTGTAGATCTGCTATTTTTCAATAGCTAAAGCATAACGTGATGCCGACACCAAAATGGGTGCCCGGTCAGAATGGGTTAAGCTGACACATTGCTCATGAACTCACTCCAAAGGTTTCCGAGGGTGTGCAGGAAGTTGTCTCTGCATATAACACTCTTCTGTCGGGGGAAACCAATCACGCTGCAAACACGTGCAGGTACACACCGTGTCAAATCCTCAGTGAGCCTTGCAGATCTTTTTTTGGTCCCGTTTGTACACTCGGAACACTCTGGATTTTTACAGTGTACTCCTCGGGCATTTGTTTTCTGTACCCTTTGAACTCAGCGGGAGGTTATATATTGCTGTGGGGGTCCTGACGGCGTGTCTAGGTGCCACTGTCCTTTCACCGGGGGCTGCTTTCTGCCGAGCCGGGTTTGCTATCATCTGCAAGGTTTGATATGAGTCATACAGGCCCAGCGCTGCACATGTGATGCAATAACCACACTATATCAGTATCTACAGGGTTAGTTTTGTATAAACAGTGGGGGGGCACAACATGTTCTTAACTTTTTCTCTGCTTTCTACGATTATGATCGCACCCCTAGGCTAGGGTACGGCATCTGTCATCTACGTTCATGTTCGTAGACAACCATATACTCCATATATGAAAGCGGCGACCGTCAATTTACCTTTTAGGGAGACAAGAAATACTTTCCTGGCGTTTTTATGTGGGTAATATGTGTTTGTGTCCATGATGTCATGGACACTGGGCTCACTTCCTTCCTTGACTACAATTCCCATAATGCTTCGGTGCACAGCTCCTCCTTGTGGATAGGGCAGGGCTGTCTTACTCATAGACATATAAAGGTAGATGGGCAAAAAATTCCCGAGATTCCTTGCGAAGCCCCGCGAAAGTATGAGTGTGCATCACAGAGCGCATGTTAGGGTCTGATAAGTCCCGGAAAAGATGCGCTGTGATTGGCCAGTAGTCACTTGAGTGGCAGCATGACGTAGTGTGCCGTCCAGTCTTCCGCCCTCCCGTCAACACACATGGCTCCAACCAACTGCAGCAGCCAATGAGGCATCTATTTTTTATGGCATCATGGACACTTTGAATATCTAAAAACCCACATAAAATCCCCAGGAATAAGATCTGGATGCAAAAGGGGTGAAGTGTCCCTTTAAGCATATACGTAGCCGGATATTTTATATATATATATATATATATATATATATATATATATATAATTTTACAAATGTTGCTAAAGTGTGTCAAATCTTTCCAAATTTGTTAAAATTTAAAATGATTACATTGGTTACGTTGTTAGGTTACATTGAGATGTATTCAATCCAGCTAGTCTGTACAGAAGCAGAGATAAAATAAATATATCCCACGGCCATAAAAATTGCATGACCAGAAGGGGAATATCAAAAGCAAGAGTCATGGATTCCCCTTCATTCCCCCTCTCTCTCTCTCTCTCTCGCCACAGATCCAACCCTGCAGTATCTCAACTTCTCCCCCAAACGTGTCTTTGAACTCGGGCAGCGTGCTGAGTCTGGGAGCCTATTAGTCCATTCTGACCTGAGATCAGATTCATACGAGGTTTCCGCCGGACACACACTGGTCTGATGAACCCATTCTGACCTGAGATCAGATTCTAGAAATGTCAGTCGCTCTTCGATTTTTCAAAAATAGCAGACCTACAAGCTCGTATCGCGCCACTCGGTGGCGCGATATGAGCTTGTAGATCTGCTATTTTTAAATAGCTAAAGCATAACATGATGCTGACACCAAAATGGGTGCCCGGTCAGAATGGGTTAGTCCCTGGGCTCAACATGGCCCACACCCCCCAGCAGGAGCGGGCCGGCAGGAGACAAACAGAGCTGTTTTAACAAACCAAACAGCGTTAATGCTACCAATTGACTGGATTACTGAGCACATCCATCAAAGGGCGGCCTCACTGCCTCGCCACAGCGGAAAGTGCACGCCTTCCTGGAACGTGGCGAGTGTATCAATCGATTTCACACCAGCACGTTGGAAAAAATCACAGTTCTATTGCAGTAATTGGAGGGTTTTTCTTTCTCTTTCGCTTCTAATTAGGGAAGTGTTCTTCACAGTTAACCTAAGATGAGGAGGAAAATAAATTATGTATGTTCATTCACAGGTTACACTTATAATTCCAATACAGCATTGCTTCCAGGCAATATTATTTTGTTTTTCGGCGCCTTTGCAAATTATGCGTGAATGAACTATGGAGAAGTGTGTTCTGAAACGCTAATCTGCTGTCTGTCTCAATGCTTTGCTTATTATGCATTCTTACCAAAACCTTTAGGTTGTGATTAAAATTCGTGATAAGCACTATCTGCATTTACCCCTATATACGCCTGTGCCTTTGTCATAATAACGGTTTGGCTGCTGGAGATCGCTTTGACAGAGCCCGTTGATTATACATTTTATTTGCATTCCATAGTAGCATCGGCCGGCCCAAGCATGAGCATCCTCCCTCCTCGCGCGAGACGGGTGACTTTGCTTAATGACTTGGCAAAAGTGCACTCCTCATTGTGGTAAATAGTTTGAATTACAGCACGACAGGAGAACATTGGTTAGGAGGCATTCAGTTATGGTATCGATCAGCTTTCATCGTGCACTTGTTGTAATCTGAACGATGACCTATACTGTATGCTAAGGAAATTAAATAGCTGTTTACACCCTCAACGGTGCTGTACATTTTTGCTAAAATAAGTGTTAAATACTATACTGTAGCTCTGTAGTCCCATGGCAATCATTGCTATAGAGTATTGTACAATACCAGGGGTCTCCCCATCTCTCCACCTCTTTTAAAAACATAAAATATAGAGATACCAATTTCATCCAATCAGGAGAGAGAACTACTATAGGACAAGTGAAATTATTGGAACACAATCAAGTAAATGTTGAACACCAGTTCAAGTATTTCTGCATTGTGGAATTGATACTAAAACATTCCCCATTTTATCCCCCAATTCAGTCCACATAACATTTGTAATCCACCTGAAAATATATTTTTAGTTTACTAAACAACTCAAAAGCTAGAGAGATGGGGAGACCTCTGTTTTTTTCAACTAAAACAGTTCCACATACAACCCCCTTCATGTATTCATTTGCACACTCTCAGAGTAAAACTAATTACAATTGATTTATTAGGACTCAACTGTGACTAATCCTTTACTTATACCGTATACGCTATAGACAGGTTCTTGTCTTGTACAATATTACGTTTTCCTGAAAAGGGAAGCACAGCTTTGATGTGGTGTCAATACGCTTCTGGCAAAGATTTGACTGTTGTTCGGGTTTGTGACAACGGCATTGATTGCAACACGTCTATCGGTGTCACAATTAATAATTCACTAGCCCCCTGGTTGGGGTGTGTGCGTTGCTCTATTGATTGGGGGAGTTTGGTGTGTGTGCGTGCGTGCGCGCGTGCGTGCATGCGTGCATGCGTGCATGCGTGCGTGCATGCATGCGTGCGTGCATGCGCTGGGGGGGGGGGGGGGGGGGGGGTGTAGAGGGTCGGAGTGCAAAGGAGTTTGGGGAAGGTTTGAGACACGGCTTACTGCATACATGACATACATCACCATGTGGAGGGGCGGGGCCATAATGGATCACAAGTTCTCCATGGAGTCTGGAGTCCTACATTGCCCTCCAGAGACTTGATACAACAGGATTCAGGCCGTCCGTCCGTCCGTCCGTCCGTCAGTCAGTCCGTCAGTCAGTCAGTCAGTCAGTCAGTCAGTCAGTCAGTCTGGTCGATGGAATGAGGTGTGATTGGTGTGTAGAAAAGCATTAGCTGATTGAGTCTACTGATTGAAAATCAGTAGACTGACAGCTGATTCTAGCCAAGGCGTATATGACTCCCTTCCCGTGCCTTGCGTGAATTCACGCAATGTTTCATTTATGCACAGAGCCTGTTAAATGACCATAGAGGAGTTTTACTGTGCGTGCATGTGCTTACATGAGCCTGGCTATCACAGGGTTAGGCCGGCATTAAGTGCCTCTGATAGGAGGAGAGCAGAAGAAAGAGTGGTGGTGAGTTCCGTGGTCAGTGCTTTGTGTGTTTAATGCCATCTGATTAGATTGATGAAGTGTAGATGGAATTCTCTCTTGACTGATCACTGCACCGGGACCTGGATGAGAAGCCCTGGATCGCTTTTGGCTCAATATAGCGCACGCACGCACGCACACACGCACGCACACACACAAGGCACATGCACAGACAAAAAAGGCATGTTGTACACAAACACGTATACGACCACATACTGACTGCCTTTTAACAGCGGGCGACAGCCTGGCGTATTTTGTGGAAGTGCGTTATCTCTTATCTGCCTATGGGACCCGGCAGCTACTGCTGATGGCAGGCGAAGAGGCGATAGTGGGCGGAGGAATGTCTTTCAAAAACATGAAAATATTTTAATAGCCAATCAAATTCATGTGTTGCTTTGTTTACCCTCCACGTGGAACCATACCATCTATACGAGGACATGACATATAATATATATATATATATATATAATGACAGCAGAAATGCCCACTAGGAGATTTTTATCGCCCAGAGTTGCAGCTGTTCGCCCGCTGTTAAAACGTACTGTATTACTTTTCTTTAACCTCTGGCGTGTATGTTTTAGTATGCATGGATATAATGTTTGTTTTGATCCTGCTTTGCTTTGATAAACATGGAGGATGACTATAGGATCTGCGCTGCTCTCTCTGCATTGGTTCCACTGCGTTCCATTTCAAAGCCATATACAGTAGACGACTGAGATGCTTTTCATCAATGAATCATCAAAGTGAATCTCATATCCAGTCCACCTTATAATGTATAATCTGTACTGTACGTGAACCACGCTCCACTATGCAGTCATTCTTAATCCTGGGACCATCCTCAACTTTTCTGGCTTTAATGAATTTTAGATTTGGCTCATTCTGGTTCAGTGAAAAACCTTATTCGTGTCCACCTCTCCCACCAGCTGCGGCTCACAGAAGTGAGCACATTCCTTGTACGGATCCTATATGTACTTTCAATCTTAAAAGTTCTAACGTTTGAACTTGCTTATTGGAATATTAATGCTTCCTATGAGGACAGACGCCCTATTTCATAGTATCACACATTCAGACTGCGGTTTGATTTATACTTTGTTGAAACAATTAGCCAATCTCCAAGCTCACAACTTGTGGAGCTGCGATGCATTGTCAGCATGTAGATTTGGGTAGTAGGCACTCTCACATCAGCAGCCAGATTCTTTTCAGTGGAACTGCCGCGAGAGCCTCAGTGAAATGAAAACAGTGCTTCTTGAGTGCGAGCAGATCCTTTCCAAATGCTCAGCCTTCCAATTATAGTACACCCCGCTTAACTGATGCTTATTAATTCCTTCAAACTCATTATGGCATGCAAAATAGGGCTCTCTCATGAGATGAATAATAATGAGGAGGAAACTTTTACTGTCTACTGCCATGGTTTCAGATGGTGGTGTGTGCGCTCATCACTGTGTCTACTGTACGCACACTGATATGCCGACCGTACCCAGACTAATAACGCAGAACTCTGGTGATTGAAATGGTCATGTAAATGTTATATGATTTCCAAACTTTCTCTTTTACTCTCTTTCTATGTATTTGAGTATAATAGCTATTATGTGCTATTTAATTCGTAAGAAGTATCAACGTCACCAGGAAGTATTTACATGGCGATCGGGAGGTCCTTTACAAACTTGAGTAAAACAGGTAAAAGCGGATTAGTGCTGTAGCAGCTGCACAATAATAATGCTTTGCATGTATTGAGGAACCACTGAGTGAGGGCTGCCTGGTGGTGTAGGGGGAGATTGTGGAATCTCGTCCAGGCCAGAGGAGGATATTCTCGCATCTCTCTCTCTCTGCTTCTTTAGATATCCTGTATGGGGTGTAGGTTACTGTAGGTACCTGTATAATTATGTCTGGTACCTGTATGTTCAGTTCAGCCATTACTGGCCCGGTTGCGTGCGTGTCTAGTGATTTCTGTTTCTGCATCCCAAACCTGTCGCAACAATCGTGTAGCTATCCTCTCACTGGTCCCGCCTCCAATAGAAAATGAGACCATAAGTCATAATAAATCGGGCCACGACATCACAGAACTATTGCCATAGGTTATTCTAACAATCTGATTAGTGTGCATACATAGTCTATATACACACACACACACACACACACACACACACACACACACTCTTGTGTTTGGTCCCTTTTCTAGGTCAGATGGTTGTACACACAGGAGGGAGCAGACATAGGCATGCAGTTGAATGAATTCCTCACAAAAGGGGGATGTTTATCTCCAAAACGTCCACCTTTGAAGTCGCTGTGGGCCAGCATTGATCGGGTTCAGTGTGGCCTATACGGATCACTTGTGGCGGCCGCTAC
Organism: Protomyctophum parallelum; assembly: GCF_964188405.1. Taxonomy (NCBI): domain Eukaryota; kingdom Metazoa; phylum Chordata; class Actinopteri; order Myctophiformes; family Myctophidae; genus Protomyctophum; species Protomyctophum parallelum. Next base: position 46,624,468 of record NC_139698.1, read on the forward strand.
CTGCAGCATTCATGCTGCGCTGGGTATATGGATCGAGTCTAGACTCTGAGTGGGCCCTACAGTAGAGAGCAGCGTTGCAAGAGTAAATAAAGCAGTGAATCTGGGCTCCCGCTGATTGACACTGAGCCAACAGGGCCAGGCCACAGGGCTAACCCAAACAAAACACTTCAATCTCTAGTAGTTGTGCTCCGGTGCTCCCCAAGGGCTTGATTGATTGATTCGGCGGCCAATCAGAGTGCATTGATCTAAGAACCCTCACCACCACCAACACCACTACCACCCCGGCCGGCGCTCTCTGGGCTTCCTCTCCTGTCCATTCATCTGCTGGCTGACAGATGTATTCACTGGAGGGCAGTGTATGTGGAGCCTGCACGTTTAAGAACACTTTCCAGGCTTTACTTTCTGGAGAGAGTGCTTCGCAGTGCAGCACATAACCGGCTATAATTTGTCCTATCCTTCCTGGATCAGGCTTCTGAGTCATCAATACAGCTGGTACTGTATATGAGAAGCATGCAATTCAGTCACTTATCAAGATATAAAGGGAAAAATAAATGAGCAGAGAGAGGCCGCCCGGGGAATCGGAAAGGTCGTCGGTTCAACCCTTAATTGGCTCCCCCAGTCTATGTCCTTTGTTATATGCAGTGTTATGCACTGGAAATAGCCAATTTACAAGCTCACAGAGTGTAGCGCTGCGACATGTTGTGAGCTTCTGGATGGGCCAATTTCTGTGAGTGATTATTCAGATTTACTTAAGCTTTGTTAAATATTAATCAGTGGTGTCTCTCTTCTGTTCACAGGAGGGATATTCGAGTCCGTTGAAAGTGGTCCCTCTGGTGCGGAGGAACTAGCCTTTAAATTTGCTTTAAACACAATCAACAGGAACAGAACCCTACTGCCAAACACCACGCTCACCTACGACATCCAAAGGATAAACATCTACGACAGCTTTGAAGCCTCCAGAAAAGGTAGGATGAGTTCCAATTCTAGCATCTGTCATACGCTATGCTACGGTGAGGTACATTAAGCTAACAAGAGATTGCATTATAATTATTTATTCTTGGCACTTATCTGAAAAAGATCAAAATCTCTAAATATGTAATGTCTGTGTGTGTGTGTGTGTGTGTGTGTGTGTGTGTGTGTGTGTGTGTGTGTGTGTGTGTGTGTGTGTGTGTGTGTGTGTGTGTGTGTGTGTGTGTGTGTGTGTGTGTGTGTGTGTGTGTGTGTGTGTGCATGTGTATGTGCATGTGTGTGCACCCATATTACAGTAAATCCACATGCAGCTACTTTGCATTGTTAATGCATTCCCTGTCAGTGGGTTGTGAGGTGCTGGAGCTAAGATTGGGACAATTATAATCAGGCCCAGGAAGAAATGGCTGAGCACTTCAAATGTAAACAGAGACAATTGATTGGTTTCAGGTAATGACTCAGCGGCGTTTTGGCCCCCGGAGACAACCTATAAACTGCTATCATCTATCAGTTTTGTGCCCACATGGGGCTGACATTTCAAGTCTCTTATCAATTACAGTCCATTATCTCCTTTCCCTGTGATTTAGGTAACTTACATAATGTCAGGTGGTGTGTTTGGTACTGTAATACAAGCACAGCAACATGAGCCATCCGATCTGATCTGTACTTGAGCTAAAGATCTGTTCCGTGATGTAACATACACTTGGGATAAAGTGCAGAGTCATGTTTTAAGGCGGCGTCTCCGGACACCTTAACCACATGGACCCTATAGCGGCGCCATTCTGGGGGCGAACATCCTCCTTAAGTGATCCTCTAGCCTGGCCCAGCCACCTTCTGGTATAGAGGTGCCGGTGCCGCCGGGATCACGGCATCGATCTGATTCTGATTCCGCTCAACACCTAATCCTGCCCCCTCCCTCCATGCAGCCTGTGACCAACTCTCCCTGGGGGTGGCGGCCATATTTGGGCCGTCGCACAGCTCCTCGGCCAACGCGGTGCAGTCCATCTGCAATGCGCTGGGCGTGCCCCACATCCAGACCAAGTGGAAGCACCAGGTGTCGGACAACAGGGACATCTACTACGTCAGCCTCTACCCGGACTTCTCCTCCCTCAGCCGAGCCATCCTCGACCTGGTGCACTTCTTCAAGTGGAAAACGGTCACGGTGGTTTACGATGACAGCACAGGTAAGGCCGGCAGCCATGCTTTATACACCCGCTTGTAAACACTATATTTCCACTTTATGGCCTCAGTCCGAACATTGCCGCCTTGCATTCCCCTGCGCGTGTGTGGCTTTTCAGCTATAGCACTAGACGTATGGCTCTACAATAAACACCTTCATCGACCTGCCGCGGCGTTCAGCATTATCACCTATACGGCCACCCTGCTGCTGTACTTGTTGCGGAGGTTAAACAGACGTGGGACTAACCTGTGTATTATCATCATAGCCCTGGCGTGCCCCCGTGTCCTAAGAAAGGCAGTGTGTCAGATCAGCGGGCAGCAAACGGCTCAGCGGGCCGGGTACATGTGCCATATGCCAGGGGTCAGGGACGATGCCAGCCTGCCAATGTCTGCTGCCAGGGCTCCCCGAGCGAGCACTCTCCAACACACACTCTCGGGCCAGTCTGGCCCGGTTCGCACTGCTTATTCTGTATGTTCACTGCACTCAGTATTTATTCCAAGTGAGACTCTGGTTTCAGTAGCTCTACTGTACACAGTGCCAGCTGTCACCGTGTTGCAGACAATGTAAGCAATTATGCAGCAAACAAGCCAAAACAAACAAACGTCAGGGTATTGTAGGGTGGCAAATAATAAGAGCGTCCAGGCAGCAGACTGTCACAGTCGTGATCGCAGCGCTGTCTGTAATATCCACAGTGCTTTTGAGGTGTCAGGACGACAAGACACAGAAGTTAGGGTGGGAATCACCACCTTCACGATTCACTGACATGATTCTTGGGAAATTATTTGAAAATATCCCAATTGTTCGATATGGTACAATGATCGTGCAACTGCAGGGGTCATCAATATGACAAATGTGTCCGGGACAAAGACTTGGTCTTGTCCGTTTCAAATTATAGATCTTTTTTACACACACATTAGAATGTTTTAATTTTGATAATACTCAACTACTGAATGTCAAGTCTCCAGATTTTCTTCAGAATATGTTTGTATGACCGCTGTGCAATTTATCTTTGTATACATTTTTCACGTTGCCGGCCATAAAAAGTTGTGGGATTTCACATACTTTCGTCAAGATAAACCACGTATTGCAATGATGCTACATTAAATTTGGCTGTGTGACACTGCTTCTGTGATACTGCAGATGACACAGAACCTGAGATCACTATATAACCATCCTGAAGAAGCGCATAAGATACAGAATGATTACAGTGACATACCATTGAACCCTTCAAGGGCGTAACTTAAGATACACAGATATACAGGTAACATGATACAATCCACGGAAATAAGACGAAATACGACGAAATAGTGAGGAACTAAATGCCACAAGGAAGGAGGAGGCTGGGGAGGTGGAGGGAGTTTGATCACTGACAAGCTGCAGAAGATATATGTTGAGCGTGTAGTATGAAGAGTTAACGGTGTTCTGATTAAACAATTCCTCCTTGAATGAACCATTATGGATGAGGAGGGCATAATACTGGATGTTCGCTTGTTAGTGAATGAGATGACCTGACTGCCGTGATGCTCCATTCATTTGAATGTGTAATAATGAATACTAATACAATTACATGTATATTATTAATGTCAAGAATCAATATTGTGACAACAAGTAATGCGGTCTTGTGCTGAATTAATTGATTTAGAAGTTTACAAAAGACAGATTTTGATGTCATGTGCAAAGCAAAGCACATGTTACTGCTGTCACTATTACACCCTTCGTCATTTGTTCAGTTAACAGGCACTGTGAGATGGCATATAGCTTAAAAAAGATCATGTTGACTTTTCAATGAATCAATACTCTGTCTGTCTGTGTGTGTGTGTGTGTGTGTGTGTGTGTTTTAGCCGTGCAGGTGCTGTAGACAGCTTTAGGAATTGATTGCTGCTGATCCTATACCACCCCTATTAATTAGGGTGTAAAGTGGACATAGCCGGTTCGCGATGGGGTTAATAGTGACTTGATTTTCTGTCTGGGAGATGGGAAATGAGATCTAGGCTTGGCCGGCGAACGGCCTCACCTCCCCATTGTTCCCGTTTACACGGCTGACCTGACAAAGAGAGCAGAGGAGAGATAGCTGCGGTCGTGAACACACAGGTCTGAAAGGAGGCAGGGAGGCTGGTAATGGCCCCTCCGGCAGCCATTCAGTTACACACAGAAAAAGAAAAGTGAGCACATGCTCCTTCCCTTGCTTGTGTGTAGGAAAGCATATTGTCCGACATATTGGAAAAGCCAGTGTAGCAGAACATTTGTATTAACATACCCAATTCTAACCCGTGCTTTTTGGGAATGGGACACAAGAGAGAATATGGAAAGAGACACTCTCATTCTGCTGTTTTCTCCATGAACCAGAGAGCAAACAAGCAAATCAATAACCATAATGGCGCCCGCTCTAACGGCTCAACTTTGTAATGGCAAAAAACGGAGGCGGCGGCCTTGTAGCGCCGCGCCGCGCAGTGCGCAGCACAGCCAGCCATAACATCCATATACAGCTGTCTGGGACATTGTCGCTGCATGCCGGGAAGTATGATTAGGTCATGAGGGAGCGAGAGAGCGGTTTGTACCATAAAACACTATAGGTTCTGGGAGAGAGTGACCCTTTTGTTGGTTGCTGTGCGACTGTATGCTTTTTTCTATAGACACACACCTTCACCATCCTCTTACTACAGGGGTCTTCAACAGGGGGTCCTCCAAATAGGCGATTCTACAAGCTCACAATGCCTCAAGCTGCGAGCTGTTGTTAGATTGTAGATTGGCTATTTTTGTAGAGGGAAAAAAGAGCAAACCATGTACAGATCCGATGGTCATGGGGGGGTAGGTGGGTTGGGGGCGGGGGGGGGGGGGGGGGTTGGGTTGGGTTGTGAACCACTGCACTGCTGTCCCTTAAGGCTACTTTATACTATAGATGAGTGACCCTTTTCACTTGGCAATCTGTTATATTCGGCAGGAGACAGTGTTGTAATATGACTTAGGCTTTATACGACAGGGTCGTTACTGGATGACCCTAGACAGGAAGAAAGGCCCGGGACGTTAAGGTATATGGGGTTAATTGAATTACATTTATTGACGGCCGGCCATGTAGGAGGGCGTTATTGATTGCTATGCTGAGCCGTTAGTAGGATTACGTTTAGGCATGGGTTTGGTGTTGAGGACCAGCGGAGGGGGCGTGGACTGGTGAAACGTGTGTCCTTTCTAGAGTGGACAGTAACTAAGTCCATATACTTGACTCAGGGCACAGTAGCCTACAGCACTCAAGTTCTTTTTTTTTCTCTTCTTTTTTTTTGCAAGCTCGATCATGATACTCTGCTCCATTTCAAATAGAAATATTGTGCTTTTGACTCCACTATACATTTCACATAGGAAGTGAGTCTTGGTACCCAAACCTACAAAATGATACTATGAATTAACCTTGTTCTGCCCCATGGCCACCTAGCCCACTAGGGGGACCCTTTACTTGTAACACTTCCTAGGGGGACCCTTGGCTTGTAACACTTCCTTGTTTTGTCATTCTGGAGCTTCAGAGCTAGCAGCAGCAGAAATATTCTCTCCTCACGCAGGACCTAGAGAGTCATGAGACTGTAAGTTTCTGTTGTTTAGGTTTCTTAAAATGATTGTACTGTGCAGCAAGATGTATGTATGACATGTGACAAGAAGCAATGTATGACATAAGTTTGTTTCAAGACAGATAAAAACATGGGTAACAGTAGGGTTTGTGAAACCGCTTGTGTTTTGTGTTTGTTGATTCTTTCCTAAATGTAACTTGCCTGTTTGTTGCCAAGAAAGTACAATTTAAGTTTATGTCAATTGTTTGGCCATGCTGGCTTCAGTGCAATTGTTGTTAATTTACTGTGCATAAGTAGACCTTGCCTGTTGGAGATGATCCTACTAATTAGTGCAGTGGTGATTGACCTCAATTGGAACCAATTTGACTGCCTTTGATGTTGAGTTTGTTAGTGTGAGAAGATTATGTACAATGACTGTAATACAATTATTTATTTTGATTGCAGTTTTACAACTAAACATTCTGCGTCTCTGTCTTTATTGGAGCTGTTGTTGTTAACTATCTGTCACGTCACATAAATGGGCACGTGATAAGGACAGAATAACCCTATTTTAAAAAATAGAGAAAATTGACGATGTATACAAGCTTGTTGATCTGTTATTTTCACTATTTAGAACATTTTTATATATTCTACATTTCAATAGAGTATAAATAAAACATCTACTGATGCACAAACTTGGTCACATCATCTGTGTTGTTTCCTGGAGTCACTGGGTGTTTCGGGTCTTGCAACAGACACCCGGCCTTGTCCAGGGACACGACCGAGGCTGATCAGACCCCGGGCGCGTGTCCATGTGGCATCCTACTGAGTCTGCCCCCACTGTCTCCTGGGGGCTTAGAGGCAGCCAGTGGGGAAGATGGCTGATGAGATGCTATAGTAGCAGGTGTTGGCGACACTAGGCACTGAGTTGTCTCGGTCAGGGTCGAGGCAGATGTTTAAACCCTCCTTGCAGGTTTTACCGCAGTCAGTAGCTTTTGGGTTCTTCCTCGCGGAAGAAGTGATTTGGGCAGCCAACGCGTCTCTCCGGCTGCCCTCTGTCTCTCCAGATGTCACCACACCCTTCATGGTCGACACACAGGCTGTTCCTGCATGGTTGTCACCATGGTACTGCCATAGCCCCTCTCGGGACCCTACATAAAGCTTTTCTGAAATTTTGATGAGTTTTATGTTGGGTCCCTGGTCACTACTATATTTTCGTATGGAAATTCCAGTACACGGATGTAGAAATTCTCTCTAAAATAGGATCTGCGCCAAGTGACGCCATTATTTTCCTTGAGTTATTCTGAATTCGGTAACTTTAAGTAGCTATACATCCCGCTGCGAATATCTCCTGTGGCGCGGAAGCCGTTAAGTATTTTTAATCTTTGTTTGACCGATTTGGTCGCTTTATTTCTTCTTGTTTGTTTACCGTTTATTGTACCGCCTCCCGGTGTGCGGTTGGCTTGTGAGGCTACGTCCCTGCCTCTGATCTGCTGTGTCATAGCTATAGCGCCACTAGCTAGCCAGATAGGCGGTACAATGAGGTGTCAATAAACAAGGAAGGAAGAGAAGAATCCAAGCTTCCAAATCGGGCAAACATATATTAAAAATACTTAACGGCTTCCGCGCCACAGGAGATATTCGCAGCGGCATGTATGGGTACTTATACTTTACATATTCAGAAAGCCTCACACGGAAACATTTCGTCATAGAGCGCGGGGAGCCGCTAAACATGGAGTAAATGTTTTAAAATGGGTGCGTCCCAGGTGGCATGGTAGTAGTGCAACAGGACCCAATGCACTGGGTTGAACAAATGTCAGAAACTTCAGTAGCATTTGGGTTCTGCTTGGAGGGCTAGTACTGCCACAGAGTGGCACTGATGCACAAACATGGACACATCATCAGCGTTGTTGTTACATTGATATTGCATTGCATTGCATTGACATTAAAAAATGAAATGTACTTTGTAATGTGCCCTTTGGAAGTATTTACATACTACTAGTATACTAGATGAGTATATTCTCATCTAATAATGACCTCATAGCTGGGTGGGGAGAGAGAGTGGCACTGTAACTACCAACTCTTCTGTTTATGACCAGGTTTCTATGACAACGATTTCCTGCAGCAAATCCCAGGGGGTGTGGTAGTGACAGAGGGGTCCTCTATAGAAAACCAGGATTTAATACAACTCTGTGAGTGTGGAGGCATGGCTCCACTCAGTGTGTCTCACCCCCCAAGCCAAGCGCTCTCTGTTCTTCAGCTTCCCTGTCAGGGCTGGTGTGTGCGTGCGGACCTCCTTTTGGAGCCGCTTCTGGCAGAAAGAATGAAATGTACAACCAGCACCATTTTGCTGCATCGCTTCCCACAGTGAAGAGGTAATTTTCTCTAAAGCTGACGCCTGTCATGCTTTTTGTGGGAGCGGCTGTGACCCCTCATGATGTCTGACATTTTTTTAATTGCGTTAGATGAAAGGCCAGACCTTGGGGAGGGGCTATAGTATGATAGCATGTTGCTTCCAAGGAAGTGATCTGGCTGATCGTGTGACGGGAGACTCTATATATGACATTTGACAAAAGTATGAAAATAAAGTCTCAGGCTCTTCCAAGGGATTCGGTGTGGGGAATTCCTGGTCTCAGCTAGCTGAACCCAGGACTTTCCAAGGGCAGAAGTGCGGTGTGTTTTGGGTGTGCAAAGAGAAAACAAAAATACATCGTATCGCTCTTAAAATTGTGAATTAAATGTAGTGCTATCTATGGCTCATCATGAATGCCCGACTCGTGTCACAATGTGTGTACGCTTTCTTGCCCCGGGAGTCCGGGAGTGTACTCGAGAGCTGAGTAACTTTGGTGGTGGTGCGAGTCCCAGGACCCCTCCAGTAATCTGTTTCAATTTGGTGTGTGTGTGTGTGTGTGTGTGTGTGTGTGTGTGTGTGTGTGTGTGTGTGTGTGTGTGTGTGTGTGTGTGCGTGCGTGCGTGCGTGCGTGTGCGCGCTCCACACCAGCAGGCCCCATTCCCATCATACGCTCCACTACCACAGATTGTTTGGAGAGGGCCTCGCTGAGCTCTTCACAAAGTGCACTGATCATTCTGCTCCTGCTCGCTCCGCTGAGTTGCTAATAACAGCCATAAGCCTTTTCTCTCTGATTTTCCTTAATTGTTTTGTGATTTTCCTAAGGTGAAGATTATGTGTATTGTCTTCTTCTTTCTTTTTGCGGAACTATCTCTGGCAGCAACTAAATCTAATTATTCAATTAAAAAACGCATCATCATTGACATAATCCATCTGCTAACTGAATGTAACCACCTGAATTCTTCCAAGCCTGGTCTCGATGCATGGGTAAACAAACAGCTACCAAACCATCCAAAGGGGAATCACCCTTTTTTTTGTACTTTTACGCAAGTACATTTTTAATTCCGGACTTTTCCTCCTGTATTTCCACATTGCAGTATTGATAATTCTACTTACAGTATGTAAGTAGAGTATGAGTATTTTTTTCAACCACTGGCGTTCAGTCCCTCATCCAAAGGAAAACCAAACTCTGTTTGAGCTCCCTATATGTATGTAACTAAGTGGATTCAAACCTTGGTCTTCCATGCAAAACGTTTCGTCGCTGTCGCGTGGAGACCCCATCAATTATGTCTAAAACCATTACTTTTCAGGAAATGGCAAAAAATAACCTGTTTTCCAATCACACGCTCGGTTCAATATAATACCCACAGACACACCACTTAACCACTTTCAAAATGTAGAGCAAATGTAGCCATGTGAGCATGTAGGTCTGCATGGGGGGGTAAAGGTTTAAAGTGCCTTTACACTATTTACCTATTGGGAGGGAGTGTGAAGGTGGCTTGTTAGATTTCGTTGCTGTCGGGAGGAAACCACCTAAATCCTTTTATGAGTTTTTAGATTTTTTTCTTTTTTTTGCATAAATCAGTGCTATTGAACACCCTTTACGTCTGTGTGTTGTTTCGAAAATATTGAACCAATGAAAAGTAGTAAAAAGGGCTTGGGACCAAACCTCTTAACTCCATTGGACCCTCGAACTGTCTGCTAAAACATCTAACTCCACCACATCTCCCCCTCTCATGGAAGTAATTGACAATATACAGTAAAGATACAACACCAACTTTGATTAGGCAGTATTGCATATTTCTAAAAATATATGTTTTTCTTCATTTCCTAGGAAAAAAATAATTTCCTGAAAAATTAACATTGTGGAGTTAAGTGGTTTCTTCCTGACAGCAGATATTTCCAATGTCATAATAACTTAATGTATTTCTCTTCTTTTAGTTCTGGCTTGCCTTTTAGCAGCCATTTAATTGCTGATGATGACAGTGCACTAATGAAAGCAGCAGCTGTATGGACTGCTGTGACAAGGTGTTAAGACAACATGCAACACACCAGATGTACTGTGGCTTGCCTTGCACTCAAAACTCTCAAACATCAGACGCAGGAGGATAGTTAAGCCACATTTGAGTAATAATGTATACTGCATGATATGCGAGCACTGTAATGTACAGACCAGGGTTCCTTAATTGAATCTTGATATTATTATTCAAACAGTTCAACAAACACAAATCTGTATAGGGTCCCTCCCTGGTGCAAAATCTTTTCAGATGGAGGGTCTTTGGGGGTCAACTTGGGGGTCCTTGACATGAAAAGGTTTGAGAACCACTGCATTCAGTGCATTGGCCAAGGCCCAAGGGTATTGATTCTGTGTGTATTACACGCATCAGTGCACCACAGGGTAGGGTGTCTAGAGCTTGGACTTCACAGTGAATACTCGATAAAATGTGCACAGCATCATAAGCACGTTATGTGACAACAACCTAAGTATTGGCCATAACAGAGTAGGAATCAATTAAATAATTTATTCTAGCACACATTCTTATCCAGAGCGACTTAAACTTTAGTCATACTGTCAAAGTATTATCTCTCTAAATGCAGTATGACTATACGTCCCTATACAAAGTCAAAGTGCAGTAACTATGAACAAATGTAATCAGAAAAATGGGTTTAAAGGTGTTCCAACTTAGTTGCTTTCCACCACTGATTTACAGTAGCATTTGAACAAGTAAAGTAAGTACCTAAATAACATAAATAGTAGTTATTGAAAAGGTACTGTGTCCATTTATTTTATCATAGGGGAGAGGGTTTAGGGCCGATTCATACTCCTATTTTACCGCTGTTTCGGCGCTGTAGTGCCAAAATGATTTCGGCTCGTCAAATGACGTCAAATTGTAGGCTCTACAGTGCCGAACTGACTTTTATTCTGCTCTAAAATAGGAGTATGAATCGGCCCTTAGACAGAGCGTATACAGTAGGTGAGTTACAATGTGACCAGACTAATGGAGGAACCAGAAACCTACAGTATGATTGGCATTTATAGGCTACTTTCTATAATAGGGTAGAACATCTCTTCATTCCTGTAGTGCCAACGGAAAAACCTTTTGACCGCCAACCGGTTTTAATCTTTGTTCAATTTGTTCGCCACATTTAATCGAACATAAACAAGCCGGCCAAGGAGTGAAGGGTCACATTAACCTTGACCTCCGGTCCGCCGCTCAGTGACTCATCGGCTCTAAAAGTCCCATCATGCAACAGCAGCACCATTTCCGTCAGGGTAGAGGTTGGGAGAGGGAGGGAAAGGGGGGGGGGGGTCTTTAACGTCGCCAACGATGATGATTGAGCTGCCAGACTGTTCCCCTGTCAGAGGCAGAAGTTTGGAAGGAAGGGGAATGCTTCAGGGGCTGCCGCCTCGCTCGGCTATTTATCACAGACAAGGCGTTCTGCTTTACGCTCAGGAGACTCCTCGACGGGCCCCTAATAAACGTTTAGAGCCGATGAAATATTCATGCAGAGTTAAATATGGATCCTGGAGCAGTCGCCGGGCATTAAACATAGTCAATACTGATCAGCGCTGACAGTCACCCCACTTCTCTCCTTTTTATATATTCCCCCAGCCCCTCTCTCCGGATTATTGTGGTCTCGCCTGTATAGCGTTGCAGTCAGTGCCATGAGGGAGGAATTACCCATGCAGAATGGCAGGGGAAGACAGCATGAGAGAGAGAGAGAGACCCCACCCCAATGCATGTTTATGATGAGCGAATGGAGCAGTTGGAGGTGTCAGCCTGTTTTTATCGATGTTAACTAACTAACCGTAAAACAGAGATCGCTACTCCGGTGGCAGAGGCTGTTTTTCTTCTCCAAAAGCTTGTGCAACAGCGAGTAGCTCGGATGAGATTGGACTCGACTCAAACATCACTTGTACACGCAAAGGTACACGCTCTCTCTCTCCATTTTACGTGTGTGTGTGTGTGTGTGTGGACCCAGATCCACACCCACGCGCACATTAACTCAATCCCCGTTCTGTTTTGCCAGTTACACCCAAATTATCTTGCACTACTCTGTCCATGATATCTCTCTTTTATTACACCAAAATCATCTTGCATTTACAGTAGCCCTCCTCCGCCAACTGTGTCCACTTTGTCACGGACAATGACACATCACCAGTGTGCAACAGGGTTCCACCGTGGGGCATCATCATCAGAGTGCGACAGAGAGTGTTTGACTTAATGAAGACCAGGGACCGGCTGCAGGCTGGTGTCCCACAGTGCAGTGCACTCATCTGGTGCAGGAAGTAAACAAATAATGCCAGAGGCCAGAACAGCCGGGGGACCGAGGGGCCGCAGGCGGCGAGAGGGAGGGAAGTCACGCCAGCGGCGGATCCTCGCGTCATAAGGCTTGAACATGCTATTGATCGACGGCTGGGCCAGGCGAAAGGGGGAGGGGAGGCGATTTTTTCCCGATGAATGCCGGCCTGCTGGCTTGCATAATCTGAATTGAGATGTTTGTTTGTGCTTTACTGGAGGGGTCTTGCGTTCAATTCCGCCTTTTTATAAGGTTCACTTCACACACATCCTGTGCGGAACGCTGATTGGCCTTTGTAAGGAATGCGGCGATCAATAGTGAACACGCAATCGATGGGAATCTATGATGAACGATGAATGTCAGGTCACGTATTGATAGAAATCTTCACTCCATTGCATTTCGAGAGAGAGAGAGAGAGAGAGAGAGAATGCATACAGTGGGGGGGGGGGGCTTGAAAAGAGAATAGACAAGAAATCATGCTCTGTGTGTGGGAAGAATGAGAAAAGGTGGGAGGGAAGTTGGATGGACGGGTGGGTGGTTAGTTCAAGGGGAGTGTCAAATGGATTTCATTAGAAATGAAATGGCAGTGTTGGAAATATATTCTCAAAGCGTCCTCGCCACTGATTCTAATTATAAGCAAGGCTGCCAAATGAATGGGGGCGCACTCGTTACCTCAATTACGCCACAGACACATTATTTGCAGCTTCCATTTAGAAAAGGAATACGCTTGCCAGGACACAATTGGGCAAATGTCTCATCAAATAGCGATGATGTTGTGAGAAAAGAAAAAGACCGTTGAAATGTTTTATTTTGTATTCTTTCTCTCTTCTCAAAGGCCTGATCCGGTTACAGGAGCTCATCAAGGCTCCATCTCGCTACAACATCCGGTTAAAGATCCGCCAGTTGCCGGCCGATACCAAGGATGCCAAGCCTCTCCTGAAGGAGATGAAGAGGGGTAAAGAGTTCCACATCATCTTCGACTGTGGCCACGAAATGGCTGCCGGGATCCTAAAGCAGGTATGTGTCGTGTGTGTAGCAGAGTTCCTCCGAGCTTCTGCATGTTGACCAAGAGCCCAACATCACCCTTGCCGGTGGATAGTTGATTGTGCAACTTGTCCGTTCTCCTCACAAGTCAAACGCCTCTTTTTCTTCGTAACAGCCATCGCTCGCGTGTGGTTAAATACATGGTTACAGAGGAAACTAGAGTGCAGGAAGTTGATGTCACACACAGCCATGACATTATCAGGGTCCTAATGTTAGTGAATGTGAATAAAATACAGACTTGTATTAGACTGTTTATCCCGTTTGAATGTGGGTTAATTTCAAAATTTACATCAGGCCCCTAGGTAGTACTAGTCCTGTGTGAATCGGGCTTTATAATTATAATAGCCTGCAGAAGTACAATAGCTGTTGTGCAAACATGGCACTTTGCCCACAGTGTACTGTATGTATACAATACTGTCACGGTATGAGACAGGTGTTGGACGGAAGTGCAGAACCACACAGGAAGGCAGGCAGATGACGTTTAATTTATTTACCAACACAGGACATACATGGGCTGGACACACCATAACATAAACTATACACTAGCAAGGAACTGAGGGTTTAAGTAGACACAGGGATAACAATACACAGGTGAACAGAACTAACAATCAACACTGGGATAGGCTGGGAGACTAACAGGACACAGGTGGAGAAAACTAGTAATCACAGGGAGGTGAGACAACACAGGAAACAGTAACTAGGGAAAACAGGAAACACTAGGACATGACTACATAATAAAAGTATACAACAGACAGATATCGAGACACAATACATTGTACTGTACCTGCACACAGTAAATGTGCGCAGTAAATAGTGCGTGTACGCAGTATACACAGTACGTGTACACACAGCACCCGTTCACAATACACAGTACTCCTCTGTGTCATAATTATGTAGCAGATCTTTGTGGCAGATCATTGAAAATAGAGTGACCCAATTGAACGACATTCGTATTCCTCCTGCTTCCAGGATTTATCAAACATTAAAGACAACATGATTCAGGCCCCGGCACTCCGTCCCTCTCCCAGGGTTCCTAATCAATGGCAGAGCGGTGGATAGCCGGGGGAAGGTCAAGGTCTCGTGTCATTAGTAATGTCAGAGAGAAATCCCGCTAATGAGAGGTAATGAAAGTCACCTCTCCTCCGCTCTGATATGCTCATTACTGTCACGTCACTCGTTTAGGGATTCTAACCACCTCTCAGCCCATTGTCAGACACTCAGTGGTGGAAAAGTAAAAGTACAGAAGTATTGGCATCAATACACGTATACTTAAAGTTCCGGTGAGCGATTGTTTTTGGTTAAAATTTGTGTTAAACAGCTCTACTGTATACTCTGATTGCTAGAGTGTAACAGGAATCTCGCTGTTTCTCTATAGCTCCTTATTAAACAGAAAATGCATTCTCACCTCAGGGTACCGATGTTAACCAATCGGGATAGATAATTGCAGATTAAACAAGGGAAATTGGAAGTGACGACACAAATAAATGAGCAGTACAATATTTGCCTCTGAGATGTAATGGTAACTTCTAGAACATTGGAAATAATCCAGTAAAGTTAAATATATATATAATAATAATAAAAAACTCACATTGTACTCAAGTACAGTAATTGAGTTAATTTCCACCCTTGCTTTAGGATAAAGCCAACCCCCATTCTACCCACACCAGAACAGAATCTACCTGACCTGTCAGTTAACGCACAAATAGATTGAGACCATTATGAGAACATTTTCTTCTTTGTAAAATGTAAATATTATATTTGCTCTTGGCGTATATATATTTCTGGTTATCCTCCTAATACTGCAATACAAAAATCTGTCTGTACGTACGTGTGTACGACTGTTATCCACATATCTCGAGAACCCACCAACTTCAAATTATCCACAAGCGTTCCACATCCCCACAGGGAGTGCAGTGCCCGCTGTCGAAGCGGTCGGATGTACGGTTGTCCAGAACCGCCACGAAAGGCCTCTGCCCGGGCTCTGGACAGGCCTCCTGCCCAGGCTCCATATACTGTATGGAGCTGGCCTGTTCTGACATCACAACACTCCATATTTGGGCATGCCTGACACAGAACTCCATATACAGGAATAAAGGGACACACAGAGACAGATACAGAAATTTCTATACGGGCATAAAAGGGACACAGGCAGATGGGTGGAACGGGTCCTCTGACACGGGTACAGCCGGTTGGGGCATGGATCTCCAAATTCCATCGTTACCGACTAGGCACCGGTCTAGTAATAATAATTGATTAATAATTTGAGTACCTCCACAAAATAGTGTGGGGCATCCATAGCTTAGTTAGTGGCTAGTATAGTGGATTAATATAGCTTAAGGTGGTAATCAGAAGGTAACCACTTGGCCCCTGGTATGCCCAGTATATTGATGTGTCATGACCATCTGAGCAGCAATCAGCTGGGTGAAGCTGAAACGGATTAATAAAGGTCTTGATTACAATGGAGGCGGGGGTGGGGGGGATGGGGGAGGGGGGAAATAAAACAAAATCATAAGAAAGAATAATTTATGATACTCCCTTAAGGTTTCATATTTGACTGTGTTTGGTCATGCCTAGCTTGTCAAGGGACCGGGCTTACGGCATGTGAGTCATCGCTGAATGGGTCGATGCGATTCCCCCTGATGGAACAACACTCTATAATCATAGCATACTGGAGGCCATTATTCAGCCCACCTGGACTCTTGGTATACCCGGGCGGACCAACAACCATTCCCTTCCTGCTTCCTTCCCCACCATTTAATCATCCACCCCATTTCCCCCCATTCGTCTCTAATCTATGAGTCATAGTGGCTTAATTAGCCAGCTGCAAGGCTCACCTGGCAGGTCCTAGTTGCCATGTGGCCAGTGGTGAAAAAAGTACAATTTCTTGTACTACCCGGGTAGGTAAAAAAATACAAAGTAGACATACTCTAGCTCTTACAAGTAAAAGTCCGTTCATCAAAATGTACTTAGTACAAAAGTATTGGCATCAAAATATACTAAAGTAAGTAAAAAATACTCATTATGCAGATTTCAGAATGTCCTATTTCACAAGGTCTAAAATTGATAAAACATCTTTTGAAAATAGCAGATCTACAAGCTCACAAGGTGTCACATTCAAATAGCCAAAGTTTAAATATGTCTGTAGTAACTTTTTCAAATAATTATTGTAGTAGAGCAAAAGTACAATATATGTCTCTGAGATAGTAGTGGAGTAGAAGTAAAGTAATTGGAAATACTCCAGTAAAGTAAAAGTACCTCAACATTCACATACTGTACTTAGTGACTTTCCACCACTGCCAATGTCACCATCGCGCAGCTTAAATAGGGGTGGCGCCCTGCCATTAGTGCCAAACACACTTCCTGTACAAAGAAGCTAAGGACGTGATCTGTGCCATATAGACGCCTGTGCTGTCCTCACCAAGCATGCACTTTGAGCTTGGCTAAACAGCCAGCTAAACTCTTGTCCACATAAGTACAGGCAGAGACAGTGTTGAATCCTTTTGATAATTATTTATGTAGAAAAGTGTAAAACTGTAAATAAAACAGAAATACAAAACAAGTGTCATTCTTACAGTATAATGCTTAATACAAGCAAGAATAACATACAGAAAATGTGTACATAAGAAGAATAAGTAATACACAAAAATCCCAACAGGGCTCTCTTAATAAGAGTATATTTTTATATACCAAAGAAACATAAACAACACAATACTAAAATGAGGAAATATTAGAGTAGCCATCAGAGGTAGTCAGTAATGACAGAGCAAATAAACACTATGCACATTTCAAATGTAGGTAAGTAAATAAGAAATAATATCCTGTCACAAGGTTAATAACATACAAAACAATAAGTATCACTTACAGATGATGCCTTTTTGAGGGCAAAACATGACAGATGGGACTGGATTGAGAACAGAACATAGCAAAATGCCACAATGTGCTGAAGTGAATGCAACTTCCTGTTTCCTGTTTGTCTGAGTGTCCTTCAACTGTTTTCCTCCAAAATAGGTTCCTACCTAACAGAAATTCCTAGGAATAACATTTGAACCACCACTAGGTGTCACAAAGTTCCAAAACACAACACTCCCCGCTTGGCATCTATAAAGATGCCACTACCAACTTCTCACTTATCTTGAACTTCATGCAACAGAGTGCAAGAGAAGACCAAGTCGTTTGTTCTTGCGATGCCTCTGACATCGCTCCCTTGTGGTGTTCTCTGCGAAAGGGTCCGACTCCAACCAGGAGTGCTGCCTGGATCCCACAGATAAATAGGACCACTGGCTAGTCACAATCATGCCATCAGATTCACTATAGTTGTCTACAGAGACAGTGTTTTTCTCCCCGCTGTCTTTTGTGACCTCATCCATGCTGAAGGCGTGCAATGCCGAGTCGCAGTGATGCTTGCGTCCTGTGTTATGGCTGGGTTGCCTTCGTTGCTGCAGTGGGGTCAGTGGTGGGGCAACTTGGTAGGGAACTTTCAACTTAGAGCACTCATCCTTCACTCCAACGTGGCTCTGAAAAGGTTTTAGGGAAGTGGTGTGTCCTTTTTCTATGATGCATGTCTTCATAGAGGTGACTGTGGAGGGGGCTTGTGTACTGCCTAGGCAATCGTCACCTATTATGACCCAGCCTAAATCAAGCTTCTGGGCGAACGGTGCATCGTCTGGGCCGTTGAGCTGTTCACGGACCTTGTGAACCCGCAATATGTCTCTGCCAAGTAGTAAAAGGATCTCTGACCTTTTGTCCAGGGGTGGGATCTTGTCTGCTATGGCCTTTAGATGACTGTGATGATACGCAACTTCCGGTGTGGGTATTTCTGTACGTTTGTTGGGAACTCCGTCACATTCGATTAGAGTAGGGAGTAAGAAAGACATTTTCTCATCTACTGACTCGACAATTAAACCATGAGCTCTTCGGCCAGATGTCTCCACTGTCCCTGTGCATGTCTTTAATGTGTATGGAGCTGGTTCTCCCTTGATATTGAACATGTTGAAGAACTCTGGTTTGACCAGAGACTTGTTGCTCTGGTCATCTAAGATGGCATACATCCTGCGGGTCTGTTGGTGATGTCCAGCTGGATAGACATTTACAAGACATATCTTGGAACATGATTTGCCACTGATCTTGTCACCGCATACCTGGGTACACTTTGAAGAGACTTCCGTGTCAGACGTTTCATCATTCTCCCCACCATGCTCTGTCGGGGAAAAGGGAGTGGGAGAAGAACGTGTTGCTGTCTGAAGGACTGGGCCTGGGTGGAGTGCTGTGAGATGCCTCTCACTCTTACATTCATCACATTGGATGGGAACGTGACAGTTCTTGGCTTGATGCTCTGTAGAAGAAATACAGCGGAAACAGATGAAATGTTCTCTGAGGAATGCCTTACGGTCATCTAGGACCATGTTCCTGAATGTTCTGCACCTTTTAAGGGGATGAGGTAGATTATGTAGGGGGCACTGTTTCCCTGGACCTTGTGTTATGTTGTCGTGTTGTGGACCCTCTGTCTCTTTCCCAGAAGGTGAGTTTGTGGCTGACACATTTGTGTCGTGGACTGAGACTGATCGCATTAATGGGTTAGTTACTGGTCTGTCTTTCTTTTGTGTGGCAGAGCTGAAATCCAAGTTGAAGCTTGGGTCGTTTCTGGCTTTAGCTTCTTTCACAATGAAATTCAAAAAGAAAGAGAAGGGTGGAAAACTGACAGAATTGTCTTGTTTGTATTTAGAGCCTACTGACATCCACCTCTCTTGCAGATTAAAAGGCAGTTTCTCAACGATTGGACCTACTCCTCTGGCTGTGTCAAGGTAAGATAGGCCGGGAAAGTTTTTATTATGCTTTGCCACCTCTAGTTCCAGCAGCAGGTCTCCCAGTTCACGGAGCTTTGGACCGTCTCTGCTCGATATTTTAGGGAAACTTTCAATCTTGGAGAAGAGTGCTCTTTCAATGGCCTCCGGAGATCCATACATCTCTTCTAGTCTCTCCCAGACTACATTGAGACCAACTGAAGGGCTTCCGATGTTGACCGATTTTATTCGCTGTGCGTGCTCACTAGACTCTCTTCCTAGCCATTTTACAAGCAGGTCCAATTCTTCAGCTGCTGCTAGGTCGAGACCAACTATGGTGTTGAGGAATGTTGATTTCCAGGCTAGGAAATGTTCTGGGAGATCATCAAATTTGGTAAGACCTGAAGACACAAGCTGACTTTTAGCAAGGAACTTTGCAAGGTCTGATGCGGCAGTGAAGTCACTTGAAACATTTGCACGACGATAAGATGACGAGCTGTCTTTCAACGGCATGGTGTCATGCTGCACCGACGTGATGTTGGGTCTGGGTTCTGCTGAACGGTTGTATTGTGGAACATAGTCTTCTTGACGAAGCTGTGTTGCTGAGAGACTATAATGAGGATTGACGTTTTCCCGACGAGGCTGTCCCGCTGAGTGACTATAGTTTTCCAGATGACGCTGTGCAACTGAGTAACTGTAGCCGTAGTTCTCCTGACGAGGCTGTGTCGCTGACTGACTGTAGCTGAAGTTCTCCAGACGAGGCTGTGCTGCTGACTGACTGTAGCTGTAGTTCTCCAGACGAGGTTGTGCTGCTGAGTGACTGTAGCTGTAGTTCTCCAGACGAAGCTGTGCTGCTAGCTGACTGTAGTCGTCCTGCTGACGCTGTGCTGCTGTGCGACTGTAGTCCTCCTGGCGAGACTGTGCTGCTAGCTGACTGTAGTCCTCCTGCTGTGCTGCTGTGCGACTGTAGTCCTCCTGGCGAGACTGTGCTGCTGAGCGACTGTAGTCCTCCTGGCGAGACTGTGCTGCTAGCTGGCTGTAGTCCTGCTGACGCTGTGCTGCTGTGCGACTGTAGTCCTCCTGGCGAGACTGTGCTGCTGAGCGACTGTAGTCCTGGCGAGACTGTGCTGCTAGCTGACTGTAGTCCTCCTGCTGACGCTGTGCTGCTGTGCGACTGTAGTCCTCCTGGCGAGACTGTGCTGCTGAGCGACTGTAGTCCTCCTGACGAGAATGTGCTGCTAGCTGACTGTAGTCCTCCTGCTGACGCTGTGCTGCTGTGCGACTGTAGTCCTCCTGCTGACGCTGTGCTGCTGAGCGACTGTTGTCCTCCTGCTGACGCTGTGCTGCTGAGCGACTGTTGTCCTCCTGCTGACGCTGTGCTGCTGAGCGACTGTTGTCCCCCTGGTGAGACTGTGCTGCTGAGCGACCGTTGTCCTCCTGGCAAGACTGTGCTGCTGAGCGACCGTTGTCCTCCTGGCAAGACTGTGCTGCTGAGCGACCGTTGTCCTCCTGGCGAGACTGTGCTGTTGAGCGACCGTTGTCCTCCTGGCGAGACTGTGCTGTTGAGCGACCGTTGTCCCCCTGGTGAGACTGTGCTGCAAGCTGACTGTAGTCCTCCTGGTGAGACTGTGCTGCTGAGCGACCGTTGTCCTCCTGGTGAGAATGTGCTGCTGAGCGACCGTTGTCCTCCTGGTGAGACTCCTTCTGTCTTACTATTCTCTCCATTTCTGTCTGCATGTTATTGTTCACAGAGTAGTGTAGCACATACTCACTTGTTCTTTGTCTTGAACTTCGTTGCAGAGACATAAACTCTACGTCAACTAATTCTCTTTCAGCTTGCAGCTCCACGCTTCCTACAGTCTCCTCCAGTACTTGAGCCTCGGCTATGGCAGCATCGGCTTCCATTTCTAGTTCCAAAGCATGTAGAGTTGCATCGAGGCGGGCCCTTTCTACTTTGATGTTAATTTCCCTCTGTGCATAAGCTGCTCTAGTTTGGGCTGCTTTTGCTTTGGCTTTAGCTCTTGCCACTGTAATGTCTGCATTTGAAATTAAAGATGTTCGTGAGGTTTTAATTGATGATCGGGCAGATTTCATTGATCCGCCCTCTATGTCATCGTCCCGTTCTGTAAAGTCTTGCTTAGTGTTCTCCATGACATCCATTAAATATTTTTTATTGCGTGTGCAGATTGTCAGTGTACCTTGATTGCTGTCATTTAGCAAACCTCTCGACTGTATGACGTGGCAATCAGAATCCAGTTGTCTTCTTCCTCCAAAACACGGCCATCTTTTTACTGTGCTGTCCTCACCAAGCATGCACTTTGAGCTTGGCTAAACAGCCAGCTAAACTCTTGTCCACATAAGTACAGGCAGAGACAGTGTTGAATCCTTTTGATAATTATTTATGTAGAAAAGTGTAAAACTGTAAATAAAACAGAAATACAAAACAAGTGTCATTCTTACAGTATAATGCTTAATACAAGCAAGAATAACATACAGAAAATGTGTACATAAGAAGAATAAGTAATACACAAAAATCCCAACAGGGCTCTCTTAATAAGAGTATATTTTTATATACCAAAGAAACATAAACAACACAATACTAAAATGAGGAAATATTAGAGTAGCCATCAGAGGTAGTCAGTAATGACAGAGCAAATAAACACTATGCACATTTCAAATGTAGGTAAGTAAATAAGAAATAATATCCTGTCACAAGGTTAATAACATACAAAACAATAAGTATCACTTACAGATGATGCCTTTTTGAGGGCAAAACATGACAGATGGGACTGGATTGAGAACAGAACATAGCAAAATGCCACAATGTGCTGAAGTGAATGCAACTTCCTGTTTCCTGTTTGTCTGAGTGTCCTTCAACTGTTTTCCTCCAAAATAGGTTCCTACCTAACAGAAATTCCTAGGAATAACATTTGAACCACCACTAGGTGTCACAAAGTTCCAAAACACAACAACGCCCTTGAAGCTCCAGATGGAGCCGGACGTTTGATGGAATGCATTGAAGTTAATGAGAGCCGGGTGGACAAGCTCATGAATATTCCCCAATATGCAGAGACCAAACTAAAGAGCACAGAGTGCATTGCTGTCTGGGCATGTATTGTGTGTTGTCACTGAAATAGTTTGACAGACAAAAATGATCTAAAATAGATCCACCAGTGTTTAGAGATATTAGGTCAGCAAATAATAATTAAAAAGCGGCTTAAGTGATTAAAGAGCCTAATAGTAGACTGACCTCCAAAGTAGACCTACTGATGTTTATTTTTCCTTCCTTTTAGTTTTTCCCAGACAGATGGTGTTGCAGTGTTCAGTTCAGAGTACAGTGATTGTCTGTTCTCAAGTTAGCAAACATGGATACCTCTCTGCAGGCAAGCAGGCAGGCAGGGCAACAGCACAGCAGAGAGAGAGAGAGAGAGAGAGAGAGAGAGAGAAAAAAAACAAAAAAAAACAGGAAGCCTTGTGTGATATGAGGCGAAACCCGGTGGGGAGCGTCAATCAGACAGCTGCGAGCCGAAGTGGCAAGGATTTTATCGTGACTCATGTCCCTTAATTAGCAGTGAGTTCCCTAAATGCACAAAGCTGTGGTTGGTATAGGGACATTGCATGTTGCGTTTCTGGAAGATGGATCCACCTCACAGCTGTAGAATTATCCTTCATACGATGTAATGTAACCCAAAATGTTGCTTTGCTAGTCATGGTGAGAGATAGCTATATAGCTTATGAGAGAGAATGGGATAGATGGATGAATGTACAGTGTGTGTATATGGATGCATGTATATATGGATGCATGCACGCACACTTCCATCTGCATTGCATTCATAAAGTAAATTAATCTTCTCTCCATCTCTGCTTGCATCTTTGACTTTCCTAGGTTCGATTTTTTATACCTTGCCATATTATTGCTGTATTACATGCATATACAAAAGATCAGCTATTTCCAGCATAAATTATAATGGAGAATGCATCTCTCTCTCTTTCTCTCTCTCTCTCTCTCTCTCTCTCTCTCTCTCCCTCCCCCTCCCCCTCTCCCTCCCCCTCCCCCTCTCCCTCTCCCTCTCTCTCCTCTCTCTCTCTCTCTCTCTCTCTCTCTCTCTCTCTCTCTCTCTCTCTCTCTCTCTCTCTCTCTCTCTCTCTCTCTCTCTCTCTCTCTCTCTCTCTCTCTCTCTCTCTCTCTCTCTCTCTCTCTCTCTCTCTCTCTCTCTCTCTCACACACACACTATGTATCCTTCACACACAGGCTCTTGCCATGGGGATGATGACAGAATATTACCACTACATCTTCACTACACTGGTAAGTATAGAGAAGCTGCATTGTGTTCATAGACATCAGGTCTACATCAGAGCTTTACTCATTTTTGCCATAAAAATACACTTCAATTATATTATATCATCTCTGTTGGACCTATTATGTCCAAAACTGTTTCAGGATTCTGACCTCCACACGGCACACCATCAGCACACCTGATGATAGCCACTACTAGACAATGCTCGTTATTCCTTCAGACCAGTTTCAGGTGCATCCCCTGAAACGCGGTGCATACGTTGGTTCGACGTACTAACAGTCCGACATGCATGGTTACTTTGGTTACTGTAAGACTCACCCGTGGCTCCCGACATGCGTTGCCGGTTAAGACTCGCCCTTGGCTTCCCTGTGAGGTTAGGGTTAGGTTAGGGTTTGGGCGTAAGGTGTCGGACTAATGCCTAATTTTAAGCCTAGATATTATGATATTGAAGTAGTTGATAATATGACCGTTTCTGTCTTTGGTTGATTTCTACAAGCGGCACGTGGAAAACAAATAGACGACAATATCTAGGCTTAAAATCTCAGGCCCACCAAGATTTCTCCAGGCAGTGTCATTAGACATGGTCGATATAAGACCACCACCCACCGGTTGTGACTGCTGTACCTACGACAAATGACAATGACGTGACAAACGCTGAGGAAGGCCATACAGGCCGAAACGCGTACGTTTTCAGTCTCAGAGGTAAATAAAATCATGTAAAAGGACATACGTGCTGGCATTTTCTTCACCTCAACCTGCTGTACCTAGACAGAGGTCTGTAGATGTTTGGCTGACGAGAAAGTGACAGGCCGTGTATTTCTTCTGAAAAAGGCTGAGGAAAGATGTGACAGAGAATAGAGTGTCGACTTTCATTTTGGCTGCTGGAACAGAGAGATGGAGAGAGAGAGACGACTCTTCTAGTTCTGACACTCCGTGGTTGTGTAACTGACGTGGCCGCCGGCCCACTTCACAGCTCAACTCTCTCACTTGTCTAGTCCCTCCCTCGCTAACTTCTTTACTCTCTCATTGCTTTCCGCCTTTCTCTTGCATTCAGGGGAAACAGTTAACCACTTACACCCTCTATAGAGTCTATAGGCTATAGTTCACTGGGGTCCCCCCCTTGGGGGATTTGCTGAAGGTTGTCGATCTTGTGAGCTTCTAGAATCTATATATAGTATTTTCACAGAATGTTCACCCCAGAATAGGCTGCTAGGGGTTCAAGTAGTATCATTGAAGCCCCATCTCACTGTCGTTCAGAAGAGGCTTTGGATGTGTTCCGATTCAGAACTCTCTCTCTCTCTCTCTCTCTCTCTCTCTCTCTCTCCTCTGCCCATTTATTTTTTTCCCCTGTCCCTTCTATCAAATCCCCTTTTGAAAATTGAATTCTTCCGTTTCTGAGTTGTCGGCTCTATTCATCACAGCGAGGAGAAAGGCGGACAATTTCTATTTTAAAATGGAACACGGTCTCTTTTTTTTAAAGCAGCAATTCAGTTTTAATGTGATTTATGCTGGACAATTAAATGTAATGCACTGGTGTTTTCAGGGCAGATTAAATGTACAATATGACCATGAGTGTGGCTCTAGAGAGACCAGGGTTACAATAACGGCCAATAAAAGGGCGATTTCTTCTTTCTCAGGGTTGTGTTTGGCAGTGAGAGAGAGGACAGCGCTGACAACCTAATCCAGCCAGCACTGACAAATACAGCCACATATGGCAGCCATTTTCTGCCAAGCTTTCAATTTACCTTCCGCTGTTGACTCTTGTTCATTCTGCACATGGGAACCTTGCAGTTATACTTCAATAAGCTTGTATAACCATGTAGTGCTACAGTATACATCCCGGAATTAACTTCACATAATGGGTTCCCTCACCAGATACACATCACACAAAGGCTTTATGCAGACAATAATGTCTGTGGTTAACATAAGCCTATAAGAAAGTCTCACATGTTATTCTGCAACATAAACTACAGCCTTTAATGTTCCAACCGTGAATTTTTAAGACGTTCCAGGCTCTTTAAAACTTCTATTAACTGCCTCTATGATTCAAAAAGTGTGATTGTGGAGATTATCTCGTTGGATAATATGTGTTAATGTTGTAAGCCGTTATTTGCTATAGTACTTACAGTATTTTCCAAAACCTAATGCAAAAATCCCATTGAAAATCTATGGATTGAAGCCCAAATGTTATTTGTTTATTTGGGAGGGACAAAACATATTTATGGAACAGAGCAATAAAACCACATTCAGTACGGTTGAGAGCTTTGAATTTGAGAGCTTAAACAAGAATTAGCAAAGGATGCTAATTTTCATCCTTAGTCCCTAAATAACAATAAAACAATATACTACAGAAAGAAACAGATGCTTGTTCTTGCCATGTAACCTCAGACAAAACAATATACTAGAACAGTACTGTACAACAATACAACCATAAACAACAACACAAGTAAACCACAACAATACAACAGTAAACCACAACGATACAGCAATAAACCACAATACAATAGTGAACCAGCAATAACAATACAACAATACAGCAATATAAAGTGCATGCATGTAAATAAAAAAATGTGTTAAAAGTCTGTGTTAAAACAGTGTGTTGTTGTCCGTCCGTCCGTCCCCCCCCCCTCTCCAGGATCTGTTTGCACTGGATGTGGAACCATACCGTTACAGTGGAGTGAACATGACTGGCTTTAGGATCCTGAATACGGAGAACAGCCAGGTGGCCTCCATCATAGAGAAGTGGTCCATGGAAAGGCTGCAGGCTCCGCCCAAACCTGACTCTGGTCTACTGGACGGTTTCATGACCGTGAGTCCCTCCATTCACCTGAATGACTGAATGAATGAATGAATGGATGAATGAATGGATGGATGGATGGATGGATGGATGGATGGATGAGTGATTGAATGCATGAAGTAATCAATCACATGTTCTCCCAAATGCTCTCATACTACACTTATCCATTCATTATCCAGTCATCGACTCAAATCTTGCATTTTATTGCCCCAATGTTGCTTTCCGTCAATATATGTTTTTATTTTTTAATGTCCACCCCATGGGTGGAGGTGGGGGGGATTCTCCATGTCCGCCCCATACAAACTGACATCCCACATCCCACTGAGATCAGAAGTCAAATATGATTATATGACAAGCATGCAGGGCTAATGTCACTGTGATGTGGGCTCTCTGCGATGGGAGAACACAGCAGCGGTAATGACTGCTGCGCACCATTTCCCGCTTTATACTGTACTGCTCTCTGTTATCTGGGAGCTCTGCCAAAACACCAACTCACCAGAGAACGCCACACAGGGGAAATGAAAGGAGAGTAATGGAAAGGAGGCTGTGGGGGCGGAGGGGAAAGAGAGCAAAAGGGGCAGCTAGGGAAAGAAACAAAGACACAAAGAATGGGATATTGTAGTGTAAGTGACATTAGAGTCTTTTAACAAATGTTGCATAGTCGTGGTTCCTGGAGAGGGAGAGTGGGGTGTTTCACATTGGACCCCCCTTTGTCCCCCGTCCGCTGAGACCTTTTCAGTTGTCAAGGAAGAATTGCACAGTGTGTTTTACATGTGTAGTGAGTGCCGTGCTAATTGTGTCAGTTGTGAATCGTAGCCGCACTAGGTGCAGTTTGGTTGAGAGCTCTTGCATGGGGGTTTTATAGTTCCCAGAAGGATGGCTGCTCTCAGCCCTCTGCATGTCGCCATCTTTCTATTTACACAGATGATTTTTTTTTTACTCCTTTGTTCTTCTTCTCCTCCATGAGACTGAAGTCTAAACCCTAGCTATAGCCTGGTGGAGTCTCATCTCGGGTGCGGGTATGTTTGGATCGGAGGAACAAGAGAAAGCACAAAGATTTATGTGTGTGAGGACTGCACTGTGACCCCGCTCATCACTGAATTAATGGCATACGAGTTTGAAGGCGGGGGATTGATTAATTAGACGAATGGCAATCAGTCAGCGGCTAATGCATATTGACATGGTGAAAGGTTCCGTAAACGTTTGATTAACGGCTTCATTTGTGCAGCGTATTTATGGTCCGGTGTGTGCTTAAGTAGTGAACCACTGATGTGCCATAACTTATGGACTCAGATATCATGACAGATGGCAGCGAGGGACGGAGTTGTAGTACAAAGACTGTTGCATTCACCCCATGCACTGTTGTATTTTGGAGTGAAATGTCATGAGAATGGTGCTGTATGTGTTCTTAAGAGGCATCAACAGCCTTGGATCTTTGTTAGTGTTTTAATTGTTGTTTCTCTTAGTGACAATGTGCCTATAACTCACTGAATGATTTAAAGCTTATAAGATGGAGAAAGACAGAACGCACCCTTACTGTACCAACTGACTCTTTTCGCCAGAAACAGGCTGTATCATAATGAGTCTCTGCAAACGATACAGAGACACCTCCCTGACAATAACGCAGAGACAGCTTGTTTATTTTTGGACCACAATACTTATATGAAACGATTTTAAGTTGACCCCGTGTTATTCTCTATAGAGAAATTACTTCCGTGAACCAGGAGAATCGAGGGGATGAGCGAATGACGTCAGGACTTCGGCGCTCTATTCCTTCCTGTGAAAGCTGTTCGCCTTGTGGATGCATACGGCAAAGCTTTCAATCCATCTCCCATGAATCTCCCTTAGAGATAGAGTGAGAAGTTCAGTCACGCGAGAGAGACTCAGAGTAGAGTCGCTGCTTCTTTGCCTGGAAAGGAGCAAGTTAGATGGTTCGGACATCTGGTTATACGTAGGATGCCTCTCGGGTGTCTCCCTAGGGAGGTTCTCGAGGCACGTCCCAGTGGGAGGAGACCCCGGGGCAGACCAAGGCGCAGTTGGAGGAAACCAATCGACTCCCTGGCCTTGGAACGTCTCGGGATCCCCCAGGAGGAAGTCACTAATGTTGCCCTGGAGAGGGAAGTCTGAAGCACTCTGGTGGAGCTGTTGCCCCCGCGACCCGACTACGGCTAAGCGGTTGAAGATGGATGGATGGATGAATCTCGGTTGCAATGTGACTTTTGAGAAAATGTACTTGCATGCATTTCTTTAGGACATATTGTTATGCAAGTCATACCATGCAGAAACTACGTAGTCTTTGTCTGTTCTTGCGAGACCACCAAACCACTCGAGTATTGATTGCTAGCTAGGTGCAATTTGTTATGTACCAGCGCAAGAACTTAGTCAATACAAATAAAAATTGTATAATGTCGCTTTAAAATTTTATGACTGTCCATTTCTCTAGTTTTGTCTTTTATCTCTAGACGTATACATTATACTCTACATTTTTGTAGAGCATTTTGTCCTTTTATAAGCTATTTCATCATAAGCTACCTCTCTATTTCAATATACTATTACTGCAATAACCACAAGAGTTTAAGAAGCCTATCAAACCTATATTTATCAGTTTGTTTATATTGTTTTGATCAGAATTATTTTCCAAACTAGATGCATTTATTTCCTGTATTGCTTAACTCCCATTTAGTGATTTTAAGAGAAAGCCGCTTTTTACTACTGGCCTGTTGGAGATGAACATTATAATAATGGAGAATATTTGTTCCATTTTCTTTCTTTCTTTTTAAAAATGTTTTACCCTAACGCAGACTATTCCTACACCTGGCTGGTTCCTTTATGCTATGACATAGCTTCAATTAGCGTTGCTCTGGAGAAGCCCTGCCCGGTGTCGTGGCTTAACAAGCACAATGAGATTGACCTAACAAGCTCCACACACTCATTATCATAATGTCTCTCCTCGTTAATTGCTTTAGCCACGGTCTGATTCAGCCAACGTGTGCTAATCTGAAGTAGGTTAAAAAATATAATATAATATTATATATATATATATATAACACCCTGACATGACTATACAAACCACATGTATCACTCTTAGGTTTGTGGCCATTGGAGAGGAGAGGAGAGCGGGGTGGTGCGTGTGTATCTGTATTATCATATAGCTAGCCTCGGTACCAGGCTTTCATTTTCGTCGGTGCAAAAAATGAAAGCCTGGAGGAACGCATTGGCCGCTCTGGTCTAGAAGTGGGAGTCAACCCTTCCGGGTGGGCGTCGCTCCAAATGATGTGACGTAGCGCTGCACTAGAGGGGGAGAGGAGGGGCCGGGGGTGACTGACAGATTGGTGAGATCCAATAAGTGCGCAAATATCTGCCGCGACCTGCCCCTCTTGACCTAACACATATAGCCTAAGTCTCATTGTGTGTGTGTGTGTGTGTTGTGTGTGCGTGTCGTGTTCACCCCCCTGAACCTTCACCCACCAAGGTCATCACGTTGTTTCCATGCAGGAGGAGGATGTGGAAGTCACCCCACGTAGCCCATTATGAGTGTACACGTAGTAGACTTTTTTTCTTTTACACATTTAAATGGAGAAAAGGCTTTGTCGGATGGAAACGCCATTTCCGTTTTGACAGGTATCATTTAATAACCTGACTCAAGCAGAGCACGTATATGCACAGGTTATGTTATTATATCAGGACATCAGTCAAACGGCCATATTATGCAGTGCAACAGAACGCATATGGGGGTTAAATTCAAAGTCATGAATACGAATAGAGAACGAGCGATGCCTGCCTTAGTGTGCGCGGGGAGAATACATAAAGTCGAGCGGCTGTAACAGCAAGGCTAGATCTTTGGGCCAGAAACGATTGGATTCTGTCTCTCGTGCGTTGCCTTTTAACACGTATGCTTGATCCCAATCGGTCTGCCGATGCGGTCACGTCGTCTCTGTGAGGCCGCCATGAGGCAGAAGGGAAGGGGGGGTAGGGAACATGCCTGAGGGGGTTGAAGGGAGCAGGTTAGTGGGGTGGTGGAGAGACCCAAATTCGACGAGGGGTCCTGAGCAGGGTAGGACGATTCACCATCCACACAGATACAGCACATGCATACTCTATTTCTCAGACCAGTGAACAGACATGGGGTGTTGGACACACGATGAGCTTGATGCTGTGTGAGAATACTATGCTGGGAAGCGGGGGCTGTTTGCAGGAGTTATCACGAAGGCAATGTCCAGGGTTTGGCTGATGGGTCTGGTCGTGGGATGAGTCTGCTGGCCCTCCCCTGAGATGAGGCCTCTCTCTGCTAAGCTCCTTCTCCTCTGAGAGGACAAAAAAACATCTCTCTCTCTCTCTCTCTCTCTCTCTCCCTCTCTCTCTCTGGGCAAAAAGACTTGGATCTGGCTGCGGCATTGTCCACACGCTTGGGGGAAAAACATTTGGCCGTGAGTTGTGCCGGGACATTATTCCGGCAGCTGGGTTGGCAGGCACATGTCATGGCTGACTGTGGCCAAAACCAGCGCTTCCAGTGCCACAGTACTGCTGACCCAGACGCTGGGCTCAGTGTCTGTCTGGGTATTGTTTTGGAACAGAGAACTGCATAATGTGCAAGACGAGTAGCTCTCCACAACGCTGGCTTCAGGCTTTTCAGTTTGGCCTTTTCTTTGCCCTCTCTTAACAATCAGCTACGAGGTGCTGTTCTCTTCACGTCTTCATAATCATATCGTATCAATTTCCTCTCTCGATTGACAATAAAAAAAAACAGGTTCTGGCCGTGGTGTTTGGCTCTGCGGTGTGTAGCTGCGCTGCGTAGCGTGCAGAGGGCTGCGTAGCGTCCCATGCTGTCACATGCAGTTTGCAGCGGTGCACAGAGCTGGATTAATGGCTCCGGGGCCCTGCGGAGTCGCTGTCAGGTATACGCCCGCTCAGTCAGGTGTCCCCAGAGATGGGTTACTGTGGAAACGGGAGTGATAATCTTGATTTTGGAAACAGATCTGGCACGGTAACACCCCCACTGCCACAACCCACCGCCTCGCAGTCGCTTCGCCAATCCCCCCACCGCCACCCCCTCGTCTCCCGAGACAATGGCTGCTACAGATGCATGCCAGGCCTCCTGGGAGAGGATGCTGGGAGCAAGCGATACTGAACGCCGGGGCCAGCCAGTGGTGAAGATGACAATAATGGCTATGGTGCTGGGAGTCGCGTATAAACCCTTCTATGTCCTCCTCCTGATTCTGAGTAGCTCTGAGAGTTGAGCTTGGCCTCAGCACAGCTCCAGTTATTGCCACCGGCCATCATTAGATCAGTAACCCCCCACAGTGCAATGCTCCCAGCCACGTGCACCCAGTGCCAGCCCATCGAGCCCCCCCCACTGCAAGCTGCGGATCACTGCCCCACAGTACACCTGCCGGAGATAACTGATGCTCCAACGCACAGACAAGAGCACCCTGACAGATGCGGAGATGGAGCCAAATGGAGATGAGAATAGAAAGAAAATGCTTTGTGATTGAATTCAAGGGGTATTTTACCAGAGATACACAGTTCACATACAGTAGGGTGCTGGTGAGACATTTGTTTGTTTGTAGTAGATCTACACTGTTATGAAGCCTAACTTTCACCACCCTCTCCTGTAACCTCTGGAAACTCACGTGGACTGACAAGCAGCTGCACAACCCACAAGTGTTTATCCTTTATGTGAGGTCACATGCACTATAGCTCGTCTGGGAAACAAATGGTCTGTATACCACGCTGTGGAGTCTCGCTATTATTTATATCTCAACATGTTTTAATAACGTCGCCACTTGACAATTTATAATCCTGCATTAAGTCCCCCAGCTCATATCATACTGTATACCATTCCTCGGTCGCAACCGAGTGAACACAGTAAAATGCTCAGTGTTGATTTGATCCCAGAGGGTGTACAGTACTTTTTGTGCACTCTCAGAGTTAAATCAACAATCAACTGTAAAACCAACATATTAAAGTGAGCTGCTCTGGGAGCCACTTTGTAGCAGATTCCCCTCTCTTTGCTCATTATCTGCTTGCTAGGGGAAAAAGCCATCAGATTCAGTTGAGTGTTTAAGACTATTAGTGGTCCTGACGGTGCGTCTTGGTCGCGGCATGGTGGATTCTGCTAGTTAAGCACTCTGGGAGTCTGGGCCGCTCACAGCCATGCAGTCTGTGGTGCGTTCAAGGCCTGCCAGACCTGGGGCTCTTCTTTTAATTAGAGAAGCTGCCCTTAAAGACTTAAAACTCATTTATGTTCTTTTGAGGAAACCACCCCATCTCCTCCCACCCCCCATCCCTGTGCATATCCTGATTGATGGAGAATAGTCCCTGAACTGCGGCCAGACGGACGGATGGACGGACGGACGGACGGAACAATGATATTTTAGATTCCATCATAGATCCATTGATCTATTTATGGTCTATTACATGGTGTTAGGTAGAAAGCGCATTGCAGGGATGGTGGGGTAAATGATGGTCTGTGTTCTACTGTATCTATTTGACTATTTTCCCCATATTCTTCACATGCAGACACATCTCCATGGGTTCAGTTTAGTATGCCGTTTTCCTTTAATCCAATCATTTATTTTTGGTCTAGTTCATCTATCTATCCGATAAAGGTTAGTTTTGCCACTCAGAAATCGAGAGATCGACCACTGAATATTGATGTCATTCTGTCAACCGCAAACCCATTGTTCTCAGGTCAACAATGCTGAACAAGTACATCACAGTGGCCTCTGCAGTAACAGCCGACAGAGGTCACACACACGTAAAGGACATGGTGGAAAGATACCGCGGCGATAATCACAATCGGGAAACGGCTGAACCCGCAATGACGATCTTTTTAACCATAACATTTTAACCCATTCTGAACGGGCACCCATATTGGTGTCAGCATCATGTCGTGCTTTAGCTATTGAAAAATAGCAGATCTACAAGCTCATATCGCGCCACCGAGTGGCGCGATACGAGCTTGTAGGTCTGCTATTTTTTGAAAAATCGAAGAACGACTGACATTTTCTAGAATCTGATCTCGGGTCAGAATGGGTTATCATCAGACCAGTGTGTGTCCAGTGGAAACCTCGTGTGAATCTGATCTCAGGTCAGAATGGGTTAATAATGCAGCCAGCGGGCTCCGCTCATCCCACGATGACCAGTCTCATTATTATACCGTCTCCTCCATTATGCTGCGCGTCGCCTGGGGACAGATCAAAGCGCGGCGGGGTGAGTCAGACTCAGACCGTGTAGCTGTTCAGACAGACAGCACGCAGCAAAGGAAGCTCGAGGAACAAGGCACCGGGGCCGCCGCCCTTTACCGCATAATAAATATCAAAAAGAGGAACTGCACGCTGTTCTGCCGCCGCGTTGCCATTCGATGCTTTTCATACCGTCACACACACACACACACACACACACACACACACACACACACACACAGACACAGACACACATTGATGAATAAGTGCTCTTTCAAACCGTGTGACCTCAGGGACTGAAGTCACGGCCCGGAGGACAGTCCATCAGCCGGATGAATATTAATAAACAAGGTCGCAGTGGTGCTGCTGAGACAGAGGAAGCAACATGGGGAAAAACAGCACTTATTTCCACCTATCAAACACCATTTCAGAAACGGAACAAGAGAAGGAATTTTGCCATTAGACATTCAGGCTATGTGCTTGTGCTTGATGGTGTGTAACGCATACATACTAATGCCTTCATGTATAGGCAAAAATCCAACCTGCATATTAACCCATTCTGAACGGGCACCCATTTTGTTATGCTTTAGCTATTGAAAAATAGCAGATCTACAAGCTCATATCGCGCCACCGAGTGGCGCGATACGAGCTTGTAGGTCTGCTATTTTTGAAAAATCGAAGAGCGACTGGCATTTTTAGAATCTGATCTCCGGTCAGAATGGATGCATCAGACCAGTGTGTGTCCGGCGGAAACCTCGTATGAATCTGATCTCAGGTCAGAATGGGTTAAGCGCTGGGAATGTGCTTTCTCAAAGAAGCGTTGAGCTGAGCCAGCAGAGGTCTGCTGGATCACGGTTCCTACTATAAAAAAAAAGGTCAAATGTAAAAGGACACCCACATCTGCTGCTTGGTCTCACAGGCACCGCTCCACGGTGTTATATAGGCTGTGGAGTGCGGCCAAGACAGAAGACACTGACCCGGCCCATTCCTTCCTCCATTTGCTGCAGCTTATAATGATGATAATGTATGCCCATAGCAGATTGTTGGGGGAGGTTGGACAGCGCCCCAGGGTTGGAGGGCCATATATGTTCATGTTGAGAGTTAATGATGGCCGTGGCTGTCAACTCCCCTGCAGCCAGCCAGCCAGCCCAGCCCAGAGTCCTCCATGCTTCCTGTTAACGAGAAAGGAATCAATTAGGCAGATTAACTATTTAGCGACAGCCCGGTACTCACTCTCCCTTGTTGGCGCTGTCTGCGCCGGTATGAATTTATGGCGGGGTGAGTCTTCACAGAGCAAACGGAGGCATGGACGCTGATATTTTAACCCATTCTGACCTGAGATCAGATTCATACAAGGTTTCCGCCGAACACACACTGGTCCTGATGAACCCATTCTGACCTGAGATCAGATTCTAAAAATGTCAGTCGCTCTTCGATTTTTCAAAAATAGCAGACCTACAAGCTCGTATCGCGCCACTCGGTGGCGCGATATGAGCTTGTAGATCTGCTATTTTTCAATAGCTAAAGCATGACATGATGCCAACACCAAAATGGGTGCCCGGTCAGAATGGGTTAAAAGACGTGAAAACAGGGCAACTGCTGGCCAAGTGGTCCAGGCGCATCCCACATATAGGCGTTGGCCTGACGGCGTGTCGTGTGTTCGAGTCCCGTTCATGACGACCTTTGCTGCGTGTCTCTCCCCTTCTTTCTCTCCCTCTTTCCTGTCCATCTTCACTTACTATCAATAAAAGGCCTAAATCAAATATAAAACAAATAAGAAGAAAAAAAGCGGAACGGAAGTCTCCATCATCCTCGTGTTGAGAACAACGCGAGTCTTTCGAGAACATGAAACGGAACCTGACCCGGGTTTACTTTACCCATCAAAGGGCCCTTGCGCTTTTCCCCCAATTTTTTTTCTAAGGCAACAAATCTGGTTTTTCTCTCATTCTCTCCTTATACCAGCTGCTGTGTGTGTGTGTGTGCGTGTTCGTGCATGTCCACATGTGTGCAACTTACTGTGCATGTTCATGCTGCGAGTATGCGTGTGCGTGTGTTTGTGTGAGACTGTGCATTGAAGTGAAAAGGTTTTGCTTTGCCTGAGGCCATTTCTCATCATGGTAGATAACCTGACGTCTGGCACCGCTGAGGTTTTTGTGTTCGACGGTGCAGTGCAGTGAGGTGCTGTGTGTGTGTGTGTGTGTGTGTAGCGCTGCTGCTTCTTTTGACCGCTCTAACCGCGTCCTCCTCAGCCTCCTGAGACCCCCGGGCGGGCAGCTGCATGGCTGCATGACCACCACTCTCACACATCCAGATAAGTGTGAGAAACGGAGGAGGAGGAGGGGGTAGCTATATTGTCGCTGTGTCGTACGTCCACAAAGCGTTCCTTTATTATTATTACTAGACCAGCACCGAGTCGGTAATGATGGAAGTTGGAGACTTCGAATTTCAAGTCAGTGGGGCGAACAGCTAGTTCTCGAGTTATGTGGATTACAGCCGTACACACGTATACGTACAGCCATACAATGCCATGGTGCATTTATAGATAATTGATAATTATACAAACAAAGAATATACATTTGTGGAAAAAAGTTGATCTACAAGCTCACAATGCGTCACATTTTTACTACTTTTGTGCGACAAGCCCACAACATGTTATGAGCTTGCGGGCCCATTTGATTCCATTTGTCTCAGATTTGTTACAGATGGATAAATGCAGTGAGGATTTTACTTTTACTTACGTGACATACTCTCCATTTTAGTGTAAGCCGGTCCCTCCTCCCCCCAAAAGGTGTGTTGTGAGGCGCAACGAATTTCAGCAGATATACCGTTTCACTTGAGTAATGTTATGAAATAGAAAAGCTGAATGTTCTTTTTTTGTGGGCGGAGGGGAGGTGGAGGGGAGTTGCGGATTAGTGAATCAAATCACAAGTAGACGTGTTCTCAAACTTTATTTCATCGAAAGAACGCAATCCCCGCTCCTCACCCCCAACCCCATCGACCCCTACACGCTCAGTCAGCAGAAGAAGCTAGTAGCCAAGAGAGAGCAAGAGAAAATAATTCACTGTTTTTCAAGATTAAGATTTAAGAGAGAGAGTGGGGGGGGGTGTGGGTGGGCAATGCCTCTCCGGAGACCCCCCCTCCCCCCCTGACTCTGAACCGATGTGTCACTCTGTCACCGCAGCCTGCAGAGCCGTAGGCTGGCGGAGATGACGAGACTACACTGTCACCCTCCGTCGCCTCTCTGAGAGGTATTATTAAATAATTAGGTCCCTCATCCGTTTACCGTATATACGTTTACCAGTGCCTTGCTTTGCACGTACATACGCATTAGAACCCCTCCCTCAAGCACGCACGCACTCTAGCAGCAACATTCTAGCAGTCTAAACAATATACGATCAAAATAATAATCGGTATATTGAAACTAAAAGATATCAGACCAACAATTAACCAACCTAGCTTCTGTCTAAACTACATCCAAATGACATTTGAGCCTTTGTATAAGTCCGCCATGGTCGTCATTTTATTAAATTAAAGCTCTGGATGTGGCAGCGCCGGAGAGACCACCAGGGATGGAGTATATAGGTCTCCTGAGGGGACAATGCCACCATAGAGTATATAGGTCTCCTGAGGGGACAATGCCACCATAGAGTATAGGTCTCCTGAGGGGACAATGCCACCATAGAGTATATAGGTCTCCTGAGGGGACAATGCCACCATAGAGTATATAGGTCTCCTGAGGGGACAATACCACCATAGAGTATAGGTCTCCTGAAGGGACAATGCCACCATAGAGTATAGGTCTCCTGAAGGGACAATGCCACCATAGAGTATAGGTCTCCTGAAGGGACAATGCCACCATATAGTATAGGTCTCCTGAGGGGACAATACCACCATAGAGTATAGGTCTCCTTTAGGGGACAATGCCACCATAGAGTATAGGTCTCCTGAGGGGACAATGCCACCATAGAGTATAGGTCTCCTGAAGGGACAATACCACCATAGAGTATAGGTCTCCTGAGGGGACAATGCCTCCATAGAGTATAGGTCTCCTGAGGGGACAATGCCTCCATAGAGTATAGGTCTCCTGAAGGGACAATACCACCATAGAGTATAGGTCTCCTGAGGGGACAATGCCACCATAGAGTATAGGTCTCCTGAGGGGACAATACCACCATAGAGTATAGGTCTCCTGAGGGGACAATGCCACCATAGAGTATAGGTCTCCTGAGGGGACAATGCCACCATAGAGTATAGGTCTCCTGAGGGGACAATGCCACCATAGAGTATAGGTCTCCTGAGGGGACAATGCCTCCATAGAGTATAGGTCTCCTGAGGGGACAATGCCTCCATAGAGTATAGGTCTCCTGAAGGGACAATACCACCATAGAGTATAGGTCTCCTGAGGGGACAATGCCACCATAGAGTATAGGTCTCCTGAGGGGACAATACCACCATAGAGTATAGGTCTCCTGAGGGGACAATGCCACCATAGAGTATAGGTCTCCTGAGGGGACAATACCACCATAGAGTATAGGTCTCCTGAAGGGACAATACCACCATAGAGTATAGGTCTCCTGAAGGGACAATGCCACCATAGAGTATAGGTCTCCTGAAGGGACAATGCCACCAAAGCTCGGGGGCTAATTCTCCGAGTTACGCATCCCGTATACACGTGCACGGCGCCTGGAGAACTACAGAGGGGCCAACTTAACAGCGCTCATCCTAATTCAGCCACGGTGTAAACAATCACGAGAAAGTAAAATGTTTTCCAATCAGCATGCCCAGCGTTAAAGTCAAATGTTTTCCAATCAGCATGCCCAGCGTTAAAGCCATAGTGCTAGATGACTTATCACCGGCTGAGCCATTAGCCACGCTTGTAAATGTAAGTGTGTTTGTGTGTGTGTGTCTGTGCGCGCGTGCGTGCGCTGGTC
The DNA here is from genome assembly GCF_964188405.1 of Protomyctophum parallelum. NCBI lineage: Eukaryota > Metazoa > Chordata > Actinopteri > Myctophiformes > Myctophidae > Protomyctophum > Protomyctophum parallelum. The sequence goes on from NC_139698.1 coordinate 46,662,836, forward strand.
AGGTCTCTAATGGGGAAGAAGCCCTGCTGAGAGATGGTCACATGCACATCAGAGAAGGGGGAGGGTGGGGGGCTCACGGACACACATTAGCAACTCAAATGGGCCATTGTGTGAATGCGAGGTGGAGAACTGCCCACGCTAGATTAGATAACCTTGGGGCCTATATAACAACCGCACTGATAAGGGAGGGGCGATGACAGGATGAGGCAGGGAGGGAGGGGGGCAAGGGCACAAGGAGGGAAGGAATAACAGTGGTGGAGTTTTTCGGTTTTGTTTTTGTATTTCAAGCGTATGACTTTAACGGCACTACATTATAAATAGAAATGTTGTACTTCTGCCTCCACCACGAAGGGACTCTTGGGACCCAAACGTATCCATAGTCGGCTCGCGGGCGCAACAGCGCAGAGAGCGCCAGACTTCCCTTTCCCCGGCAACGTTAGCCACTTCCTCCCAGGGAATACGGAGGCCATCCAAGGATATGTGTGAGGATTTCTGGTCCTCGTCCCAGTTCAGGAGGCATCCGTATAGCCTACAAGATGCCCGAACCACCTAAGCTGCATGGCTCCTTTACAAGTGAAGGAGCAATGGCCTTACTCCGAGTCTCTCTCGGGTGATTGAACTTCTCTCTCAGGGAGAGGCCGGCCATCTGTCTGAGAAAACTCATTTCAGTTTCTTGTATCCTTGATATAATTTTTTTGGTCTAGAGCAGACCCACACTTCTGGACCATAGGTGAGAGTAGAATGGAGATTGCTTCCTTGGAATATCGAGAGCATATTGCTTTCCGGCTCAGCTCTCTTACTTGTCCTGCCCCCAAGACCCAACGATACATAAACTCTGTTGTAAATTCTGGTTCACTATACCTGGAGTGCACAATCCATCCCAAACTTACACAAATATTTTATGAATTAACCACTTAATTAAAGGTATATTCAGTGATTTCACTCAAAAAACCTTAGGTTTCGTTTTTGGCTGTGGGACCCAGCCTTTCGTCCAATCAGGATAGAGAGTCAAAAACGAAACCTAAGGTTTTTTGACCCCCAGGGGTTAACTGGGGACAGGGAGGAACTCCTTATATGGCCAGCACACTCTATAGTAGGGAGGATTATCACAACAAAACAAAAAAATAAGTGATATTTGAATTAAGTGAAATCACTGAATATACCTTTAAGCCCAATTTCAAATATCGTGTAATATATATTTTTTTTCATCAAAGTTTTTTAATGATTTTTTCAATAAAGCATACAAAATTCACATGACTTACACAAAAGAAAAAACAAAACACACCTAGCAGTCCAAAAAAAAAAAAAAAAACCCTGGACAACACCCCTCCACACTCCTTTGATATATATCGTGTACATTTTGACCATTTCTGAATATACCCGTAGTTGAGTTATATACTTTGTCCACCACTGAGAAAGGAAAGAAAGATTAAGGAAGGCAGGGGGAAAAAGAGAGGATGGAAAGAGCAACTCTCTGAGAGATGTGAGGAAAAATAATAACTGTAAAAAGAAGAAAAATGGAAGTGAAGGGAGAGTGGTGTTCGGAGGGCGGGAGCGGGTTGGCGGGGAAATGAAAAGGGTAGAGCACATCAGCAGAGAGAGAGCAGCAATGACATTAAAGCTGTGGCTGAAAACAGATGATTTCCCATTTAACACTCCATTGAATCGGCCCGTCATTCCAAGCTGTGCCTGGCACTGCGATGCAACGGCGGCAGTACTTTTCCTTCTGTTTCACAATAACATCATCCCCCCTACACACACACACACACACACACACACTCCGCCACACTCGATCGTCCCGGGTACCCTTCTACCTCCCACCTACGGCCTCAATATCCCCCCAGCGGAGGCCGTAGCCGGGGCGATATTAGGCGACCTGCAGGATGCCGGTGGGTGTTGGAGGGGGAGGGCGAGACCTGTCCAAATAACAGCAATATACCACCCGCTCTCACTCTGTAGAGCTCCCAGTAATGGCCCGCAATGGACTCAGCGGGGGGCTTTGTCAACAGAGTTTCTTGCAAATGAACTCATGGCAATATTGCAGGGGGGATTTTCTCCCTTTTTGCGAGACGGAATAGACAGAATGCGGCAATGCTGGAGGGAGGGAGAGAGAGAGAGAAGGAAGGAAGCGCCTGTTGTTCGCACTCAAACATAGTGTGCAGGAATCTATAATAATGGTGAACTGGAAACTGAAAACAGTTTGTTGATAGTTTATTAAAATGTCCCTCAAAAAGAAGGGATGGGTTTTTAATAACGCGCCTGAGCATTGCGTCACTCCAGGCTGTTGTTCCAACCGCTGCCCTATAGGCTATACTATACAAACATATACTGTAATCATAATTAATGATATACACCTGTTGGAAAAGACCAGTGGTTTACACACCTTTCATGTCAAGGACCCCCAAATGAATATGCATTGGCAGCTGGCAGCACAGTTTTTGTTTGAACTGTTAATGTTTTTATTTTAGGAACTGAAAAGGGGAGAATATTTACTAATAAGACCTAGAGAGAGTTAGATTTGTCCGTGACGCAAACACGGGTCCCGACCCACTGTTTGAGAAACAAGTGTGCGAGAGGGCCTAATGACACACAGTGTGCTGCTCGGCCTGCATCTGGAGTGTTCCCCAAACAAAGAGCGCTATAACCGCTAACTCAATTAGAGGCTTAGATTTCCACCGGGGAAGAAAAGGAAAACGTGAAATTATCTCTGCCACTTAATTTCACTCAAAGTATTGCTCATGACCCCACAAACCCCTGGGTTAATTGTTTTGTGTGTGTGTGTGTGTGTGTGTGTGTGTGTGTGTGTGTGTGTGTGTGTGTGTGTGTGTGTGTGTGTGTGTGTGTGTGTGTGTGTGTGTGTGTGTGTGTGTGTGTGTGTGTGTGTGTGTGTGTGTGTGTGTGTGTGTGTGTGTGTGTGTGTGTGTGTGTGTGTGTGTGTGTGTCACCTCTGTAGCCTTAATTCCTCCTCCAGTCCTCTGCATAGTTTGTGAAGATATTAATCATCGCTAGGATATGCTCATGGGTTACTGTATCATCAAGCCTGAGGATTCCTGTACATTAGGATGTGCCTAAAGTAGGTAGATTCATATCTGCTGCAATCTATGTTTTATTTTTTATTCATGAATGCAGTTAAGATAATGGCCTCGTAACTATTATATAGGATGCATCTTTAATGGGAGGGGGATTTCCCTTTGCCTCAGAGATGTTTGCTTTCTGACACGGGAGAGTCCAAGTTCAAGTTCATATTTGGGGGCTCTTCCGGGATGCAGGCCTTATAGGGGACTGAATGTAAAAGGCGTCATTGCGCGTGATGTCTGCGCACCAGACAATAGCAGATCTACAAGCTCACAACGTGTTGCAGCGTGACATGACGCCGGTGTGCGACTAATTATGAATCCGGGCTTTACCGTGTGCTTTTTTCTATTGCCCCACCCCTTCTGTCTCCAATGGAATGGCCGGGTTCTATGGGTTCTGTATACTGTCCTCCTGGAGTGGTTAATGGGTTCTACTGTCCTCCTGGAGTGGTTAATGGGTTCTACTGTCCTCCTGGAGTGGTTAATGGGTTCTACTGTCCTCCTGGAGTGGTTAATGGGTTCTACTGTCCTCCTGGAGTGGTTAATGGGTTCTACTGTCCTCCTGGAGTGGTTCAGTGGGTTCTGTACTCTCCTCCTGGAGTGCATTAAGGCAGTTGACTGCATGTGTGCCTGACTGACACCGAATGATCATTCAGCCCATCACTAATTAAAAGGCTCTGTAATTACGTGCAGGGGAAGGAGAGATCGGTTGCTCTGATGAAACACGCCTCTGACATTGAGAGAAAGGCCCTTCCTGAATGTCATGGGCAGAGCTACGCCTTGGCCCTAAATCACTCCCTCGTGGACTGCAAGATGAGGGGAAAAAAGACATAAAGAAGGGGGAGAAAAAATCCACGGGGCAGGGTGGATGCTCACGCTTTCTCAAGGTCCGTGCGCAGGCTTGCACAGACACTAACGTGGCCTTAATATTTGCACACAGTGTACCTGTGTGCCGTTGATGCGTGCACGGCACATGTGCACTGCACACACACACAAACGCCACACGCGCACACATGCACATCGCAGCAGCATGCCATCTGATCTGACCTAGATCACTGGAGCACATGTGCCTACCTGCAGAAAGGTCCTGCATGGTGCACAGTTTACATACTGTACTGTGTGCCTGCAGAAAGGTCCTGCACGGTGCACAGTTTACATACTGTACTGTGTGCCTGCAGAAAGGTCCTGCATGGTGCACAGTTTACATACTGTACTGTGTGCCTGCAGAAAGGTCCTGCATGGTGCACAGTTTACATACTGTACTGTGTGCCTGCAGAAAGGTCCTGCATGGTGCACAGTTTACATACTGTACTGTGTGCCTGCAGAAAGGTCCTGCATGGTGCACAGTTTACATACTGTACTGTGTGCCTGCAGAAAGGTCCTGCACGGTGCACAGTTTACATACTGTACTGTGTGCCTGCAGAAAGGTCCTGCATGGTGCACAGTTTCTCTGCCCCCGACATGTTCCCCGCGGGGCAGCGTCTTCAGCCCTTCACCACCCCCAAGGAAAGCGGATTAGCCCCTTCCAATTTGTGAATTGAAACTTGCATCATTGTCTCCATTTCATCACGGGGGTGTTCAAAGGCCGACAGCACCAGAGAAAGAAAAATGGAGGAGGGTAGAGGGAGGAAGGGAGAAGAGGGGGTCCCGTCGGCATCGTGCGTGCGCAGGGTTTAAAGAAACATTGGCCACTGTCGGGCTGAAACCTTGTCCTAAAACAACGCTATTCTTTTCAGGAAATGGAAACAAGAACCCAGACGGCGGATCCAATGTAGCTGCAGACACATTCAACCTGGTTTCCTTGTTTTGTCACAACATGTCATGTTTTCACCACTTATTGCGTGACACTGGAATATAATATTGAGGATTAATTTGCCAAAAAAAAAAGATACAGGGTTTCTGCCCAGCAGCAATGACATACAGTATAATACACTATCACAGATCAGCTCTAATCTCACGGAACAAGAACAAGACGAACACTCTGTTGAATGGAGGAATAATTAATGAAAATCTATTAAGGATTGATAATTAATTTAAATAGTAAGAAGAGATCCATCTCGGTTTGGCACAGAGAACGTGATAATGGAGCGGCGGGATATCTCCCTGCCGCCGCTTGTATTGTCACACCGTTTCTAACGCTGAGCTTGGCTGCTAAAAAGAACACTGCACAACAGCGTCACACAAAAGCATCAAAAGTAGAAGATCTACATGCTTGGCTTGAAGTGATGAACTTTGAGCTTGTAGATCGTGGCAGTCCAAGGGCACGACAGTTAATGGTGAATTGAAGTAAACCTGTTGATTTCCTGCTCTGTGTGTTTGAGGTGTGCTTTGCCTTTTAAGGGAAAATGTTCGGATTGAAGTGAGATGTGTTAAAAGAGAATGAAAGAAAATTGATGATAAACAAAGCAACATGTAGCCTATATTGAGTTGGTAGAAGCTGAGAGTAAAATGGGGGAGGTCAACCTCTGCTCCTTTTGGTGTAAACAATGGCGTCAGACAGGGCGGGATTTTATCCCCTTTTCTTTTTAACGTCTATGGATGATTTATCTATGGTATTAAATGCATGTGGTACAGGGTGTAGGGTTGGAAACCTGCTAATTAATCACCTTATGTATGCAGACGATTTGGTCATCTTTAGTCCATATAGTGCTGGCCTCCAACAGCTGCTGAGTGCATGCTCACAGTACGGTGCTGACTTTGACATTAAATATAATGCAAAAAAGAGCAAGATTATGATTGTCCGAAGCAGGGAAGACAGACATCTAACCTTTCCTGACTTTTATCTCTCTGGCTCTGTCCTTAGTGTCTGCAGTGAGATTAAATATTTGGGCCACATCATCTCGAATGACCTCTCTGATGACAAGGACATACATAGACAGCGTTGGAAGCTGTATGCGCAAGGAAACATGCTGTGTAGAAAATTTAGCATGTGCTCAGTACCGGTGAAGATTTCACTTTTTAAATCATTTTGTACACCCCTGTACACTGCCCACCTGTGGTGTCGCTACAAGCAAGCCAGTATCAGACGATTGACAGTGTCAATACAATACAATGACTGTATGAGGCTGCTACTGAGAGCTCCAAGAAGCTCCAGTGCAAGCCAAATGTTCATTAGTGTTGGGGTCCCCACCTGCTCTGCTGTGCTACGCAATCTTATGCATACATTTATGTGTACGGTATCATGTCATCACTAACACGATACGTAGTTCTGTCAGGTTCTCCTCCAGACTGTGGAACCATTGGCGAACTTGTCTGTATGTTCGAAACTGAACATGGTGGAACTATTTTTATTGTATATTTCTTTCTATATTATTACTTTTTTATCTATTGTATTGTTATTCTGTACTGTGATATGGATTCCCCTGAGTCTGCAATGAAGATTGAATTAAGCTGTGCCACACACACACACACACACACACACACACACACACACACACACACGCACATGACATCATCACCAATCCCGGAAGTTATGCAAGAACGCCTACTGAGTGGCAAAAAACTATACTTTCTGGCCTTGACATCCAAACAGAAAAGTCCTATCTGATTAAACGACATTAAACAATGTTAAACTCACTTAGCATGTTGCTTTTCCACTCGATTTGCCACTCAATGCGGGCCATTCACCGTAAGCATGCGCATACCCTCTATAGTCAAGTGGCTAGAGTATTACATGAGTCATGCAGCATCTTACAGTAAGCGGCCACTGCACAAAGCCACATATAGCTTTCATTTTCTTTGTCCTGTTTTATTTACGTCCACTTACAATAAAGCAGAAGCAGTGTAATAACTAAATTGAAGTAGAAAGGCCAGTTGGCGTCTATACTTCTTTGCTGTCGTACAGGGATTTCATCTCCCACTTTGACAAGGGCCTAGATTGATATGGCAGCTGCTTGGCAGCTCAGACAGCTGCAGCGGCCTTTAACTATCGATGTTCCAAGCTTGTTCACAGCGACAATAATCTGTTTGGGGGGCACGCTACGTGCTATGATCCTGTTTGCCGTTTTCCAATTGCGCCTTAAATCCAATCAACCCTTTCGCCTTCTCTTCTGCCCCGTTCCCCCGGCGAGACCAATATGCCAGCGGTGTGTTTGGAGTGTTTGGTGGAGGCCAGTCGAGGCCAGGCCTGCATGCATTTGGTGCATGCATCTGCTTGCGTTGGTGGTGTGCTAATATAAGCCCCTTGGTCATCCTCTGCTTGTCATCTCCATCACTGTCCGTGGCGGCCATGCAGCGGATGTGTTCAGGATTCATTTCCTGCCGTGGTGTTTCGGAGGCGTGCGCGCTGATGAGATGTGGAGAGAGAGACACATATTGTCATTACAAAGAAAAGCCAGCCGTAATAATGATAGGTTTTACACAGTCAATTTCCTCTCCGATTGAGGCTCATCATTGTGACACAATCAGCCTCATGAACGGCAAGGTAGTGTCATCGCCTTCACCCCTAGTGTTTGGACACACACACATGCACATGCACATGCACACACACATACACACACACTTGGATGAGCGTGTGTGCATGCGCTCTTCTCTGTTGTTTGTCCTCGTCCCTCTTTGACACATACCATTGCATTTAATTTAGCAGGGCTTTCTACAGTACATGCGCAGAGAGAGGTCACCGGAGGCTCTTTGGAGAAGAGAAGTGGTTGCCATGGGAAGGATTTTAGTTGTTGTTGTTGTAGAAAACATTGGATTTCTGTATGAGAGAGAGAGAGAGAGAGAGAGAGAGAGAGGGTGAGCGAGCCACATAAAGCCCATCTGGTAGGTCGCTGCAGGCAGGGTTTCAGAAACGTATAAGGGAGTCTGGAGGGGCTCCGCTCGCCTCCACGCCTCCTGCAGTCCTCTGTGTTAGTTCTGCCGTGTTCTGTCTTTGTTATGTGGTGTGATAATAACGCACAGTAACAGTGTTCTGTCTTTGTTATGTGGTGTGATAATAACGCACAGTAACAGCAAAAGACATGCCGATTGTGTGGTGGAAAAAGTACGGAATTCATAATTGACTTAGGCCTATAATTAAAAGTACAAAAGTATTGGTGTCGAAATGTACTTAAAGTACTCATTGTGCAGAATGTCCCACTAGAAGCTCACAATGCGGCGCGATACGATGCATGGTGAGCTTGTATATAGATTGGCTATTTTAAATTGGAAATACTCAAGTAAAGTACCTCAAAATTTAACTTAAGTACAGTACTTAAATAAAAGTAAATGTGCTTTCCACCACTGCAAACAACAATAACTACGGTATATGTGCAAGGCTTTATTGTTGTGTCAGGGCCACTCTCAAGAGGGATGTGTGTGTGTGTGTGTGCGTGTGCGTGTGTGTGCGTGTGCGTGTGCGTGTGTGTGTGTGTGTGTGTGTGTGTGTGTGTTTCGTTGCTGTCGGGCATGAAAATAACTCCTATCTCCATTATCTTACAAAAGTACAGTATAAAAATTCTTGATACTTTTGAATTTTAATCCTGAACCAATTGGACATATGAGGTTTCCACTTTGCAGAGACGATATATAGTGATTATAGTCCACTTACTGTCATCTTCAGTCTCTCACCTAAGTTGCCATGCGGCTGTATATAGTGTACACTGTTTAGGAAAAGTACACCTACCAGTGCCCTCAGCAGGGACAATATGCTATGATTAATTCCGTCCAATAAGCGTGCTATATTAAAGTTTGCTTAGCTATCACTAATGGCCTTGGTGTTATTTGGTTGGGGACTTGGGGTCGGTTGAGAAGAGAGGACAAGTTCCTTTTGTGTTATGAGCATAAACATGCCTTGAGGATCACGTTATCACACACGCACACACACACACACACACACACACACACGCACATGCACATGCACACGCACACGCACACAATATAACTCTCTGGCCGACACTTTTTCGGATTCAATTTCAGAGGAATATGTGCCGCCATCTCAGACATACAAGGACACTCCACACAAAACAGGATTGCAATTCATGGCAGAACATGGGCAAGAGAAAAAACATGAAGGAATGATGTCTGATTTTCTCTCTCACAGACGCCCAACATCCCCCCCCCCCCCAAGTATCTTTTGCTGCTATCAGTGGAGAAGACAAGGGAAAGCTTGTAGGGGTATGAAGAAGACAATCATGTAGGCAATGCATAGCAACAAGGTCTAGACGTACCAGACAGAGAGAGGGAGAGAGAGAGAGAGAGAGAGAGAGAGAGAGAGAGAGAGAGGGTGCGGAGAGCAGGCCGGTTGTCACGCTGGTTTAGGAGTAGTGAGAGGGGAGGGTGACAGACTCAAGGCTGAGGGGACAGGGGTGATTGGGCTGGCTGACTGACTGGAGCCTTGGTTGGAAAGAGAGGATTTCTAATCAGAGCGCCCCCCCCCCCCCCCCCCCCCCCCCCACAAACACTGAACACAGCCCAAACGACCAGGCCCCCTGAAATAACAGATAGCCCTGCCAGCTCCC
>NC_139698.1:46672546-46742546 GCF_964188405.1 Protomyctophum parallelum
GTGTGTACTGTGCGTGCGTGCGTGCGTGCGTGCGTGCTTGCGGAGGGCCTAGGTTGCTACAGCTGTTCCCCCTCGTTGCTCCCCAGTGCCTCCCTTTCTGGTCTCAAGGTGTTTATGTTTCAATCAAAAGAGCCACAGGGCCGTGACCAGCACAGCTCCAACACACCCATATGTGCTCTGCTGGCTTAATGAATCAGACATAAAAATATACACACACACACACACACACACACACATATATACACATGCACGCACATACACACGCGCGCATGCAGGCATGGTTATTACTAGATAGATAGATGGTCGCTGCCCGCACATAATACAAAACTCTGATGCTGGCATTCAAAGCAACCAAAGGTATGGCTCCCCCATATCTTGCAAGTATGATCGAACCCTACAAACCCTCCCGCGCACTCAGATCAGCCAACGCAGGGAAGCTGGAAGTACCCTCACTAAAAACGCCGGGACAACGCTCCACACGTCCCAAACTCTTCTCCCTGCTGGCTCCAAAACTGTGGAATGCACTTCCCATTGCAGTCAGAACTGCAGCATCACTCCCAATCTTCCGCCGTAGTCTGAAAACCCACCTTTTCAGAATCCATCATGGCCCGTAGCACTTACCCTACCCCCTTAGATAGCATTTCTGTAGACGTAGATAGCATTTGATACAGACTTATAGCATGTTATGTAGACAGCACTATAATTGCATTGTATGTAGTCATAGCACATCATAGTACATAAGTATAGCATAGTAGTATAGATGTATAGTTTATATGTATAGTTTCATCATATAGATATTCCACTGTTACTTTCTTAGTTTACGCATGTTTCATGATAAATGTTCTTATGTGATGTATTCCCATGCTTTTTTGTTCTTGCTTAATGTAAGTCGCTCTGGATTAAGAGCGTCTGCTAAATGCCTAAATTGTAAATTGTATGGATTGGTAGCTGTGTGGATGGATGGATGGATGGATGGATGGATTGTAGATAGATGGATGGATAGATGGATAGATTTGTCACAATACATAGACACAATACATTGACACAATACTGCAACATCTCTTGCATTGCTTTAAAAAACAATGGTGGGGTTTCTCACCAAATATTCCCCAATTCCCTCAGTGGCGTCTCTTTGCCATATTCTTTTATCCGTGGGTCGGGGCTCCGGAGGAGGGTCCATGTGTGTTGTCTATAGGAAGCTGACACGATATCCCAACCTCCCTCCCGTGGAGGAAAGGGAACACTATGCCTCTCTCTATGCCGCTTTGTTTCCATGGCGATGTTGATGAGCCGGGCGACCTTTTGTTCACCGCCGACCGTGTTTTAGGCCTGCAAGTTTTTACAATTCATAATAAATTAAAAAGTGTTGAAATCAATCTGAGCTTAGGAGATTGAATAAATCTCCCCTCAGTGAGAAAGGGCGGGTGAGGCGTTTGGGTGGGGGGGGGGGGACAATGAGGCGGAAAAAGAGACTGCGTCAGGGGTAATGCTCATATTGGCTGACACTAGGGAAAAGCGGCTTTTAAAGTGTTTAGCTTTAATTTCATTCAGGAGTGACATAATTGATTTTAATGAGATGTTTATAGAGTGAAGTGGCAGTGTTGCTAAATCATTTGCTAGGGGATCCTGACGGGCTACTGAGCCTCTCCCCAGGAAGAGAGAGAGACACACACACACTCACACACACACACACGCACAAAGGCACACACTCGCACAAACACACACGCACGCAGGCACGCTCGCAGGCACGCTCGCACGCTCTCTCTCTCTCTCACTCTCTCTCTCTCCGGATGAAGGCAGTCTGAATACATTTGCGTGCACATTCTGATTAAAATGGCTTATTCTTGGTTTGTTGCCATAGGGTTAGGGGTTGATGGATGATGGTGAATATAGTATATTTTACCATACTTGTCCTCAAATACCTCATTGTTTTAGGTTTTCTCGGCTTTAGCATTTACACAGAGACACTGAAGTGATTGAAAACGCTGTCGTGAGCGTGCCAGGTGGCGGTGAGACGCGCTGCCAGATAGACCCAAGGGGCCAGCTAGGCATTCCAATGTTGAAGCGCTGGGCCCTAGTGGTAAGAGGAAGGACTGCAGGCGGACCCGTGGATTCTTGACGAGGAAACCCCGTGCAACCGAGCGCTCAATGTTAAAGCCCAGCTGCACTTCCGCATTTGGACACCAAAATTTGGTGTCCAAATGCTGAATCGGCGAAAAAATGCGGAAATAGACGGTACTTCCGGCAGCCTTCCGGGTGCTTCAAAACGCCACTGAGCAACTTCCACTGACATGAATAGCGGTTTAGTCTCTATCCTTTTAATACTCTATGGATAGACCTCGGTCACGCACGAGTAGAGCCACTTCCGTCCTACTTCCTATCACAGCGGTTTGCATCGATGCAATAGCATACGCAGCGTGAGCCGACATGATATAGCATGTGTTTTCCCGTTTCCCCCGTATATATTGCATGTTTGCACGGAGTCTCCTTCGAAACATCTCATATTCTATTTTGCCGTCTTCTCCCGCGCACCCCGCCTCACCGTCGCAGCCCTATACATATCCGGCCAACGTGTGCCCTTCGCACTGTATGGGCGGTGCGGCTGACTGACAGGGTGTCGCATTGCTTTCTACGAGGTCCCCGCGGGACGGTTGCATGTGGTTTCTGCATGGCAGCCAGACTGATGCAGAGTGAACATTACACAGCAGCTCCATCTTGCCCTCAGTGCCCAGGCTGAAAGACATGCGGTTGCCACTGTGCAGCTGGCAATCACACCAGCTCTTCCTTCCTCTCCCTCCCAACGCCACCCTCAACACCACGTGCGGCCGTGCAACCCCCAGCATGCACGAAAACACTCCTCGACCTCCTCCAGGTGACACCCTGCCCCGCAATAAATGAACACCTCGTCCGCGGATTATCAACACCTTTATCCCCGCGCAGATTATTAATACCTCGCGCTTGGTTGCGTGAGCGTGCACGTCGCGAATATACTCATGCTCTTAATTGGAGGCATGCGTATATTCATTGACAGTGATTGACTCTGAAGCGTGCTATCATAATGAATGATGTTGCGAGACGTGTTTGTACGGTACATACATACGCGCAGACGCGCACGTGTGCGAGATTTGTCATCGGAGTGTTCTTCTTCTGCGGCCCATTACCCAGTGGTGGAAAGTATAAGTACATTTACTTAAGTACTTATACTTAATATTTTTTTACTTTACTGGATTATTTCCAATTTTAAGTAGCCTGTATACTTTTACTTCTACTATACATCTCATCTTTTACTCAACTACAATTATTTATACATTTCGGCCATTTCAAAATAGACGATCCACAAGCTCACAATGCGTCGCGTTGCGCTTGTAGATCGGCTATTTTCAAAAGATTATTATACCAAATGAGTACTTTCTACTTTGGGTTTTTTAAGACTTATTTCCAGACTAACGGAGTACTCCTATATTGCGGTTTTGATCATTTTTAAGAAATAAAATTGAGTACTTTTCCCACCACTGGTGTGCTGCATATGCGCGGACGGACGTGCCCACGTGCAAGATTGCCGTCTTGAGTGTCATCTTCAGCGGCCCATTACTTTCCGACCTGCCATCTCCAGCCCGGCCTTCAGACGCCCAATCAGGGCCCAAACGGGGGAAATGACAGGTTTGCGAGTGATTTATTCTACAGGACAGCGTTTTCCGACGCGCCCCTTAGGCATGATTTCCATACGACAAATGTGGAGAGCTGTTGTGATTGCTTTTCAATCAAGCGAGACAAACACTAATTAGATTTTTTTCTCTTTTTTTACCGGGTGTGGAATTAGAGCTTTCTTTCGTGGAGCGTGGATGACTGGCACTTCCCTGATAGCTCATGTGATAGCCGTCTCTCGCTCCTCGTGTGAGGGCCCACTGTTTAACCGCCAATTCTTTATTACAGACAGACAGACAGACAGACAGTGCACACGTTTGAGCTTTGAGACTGTTATCAGAGCGTATCAACCCTCTTTTCTTTGCCATTTGTCTAATTCCCTGTGATCAACAGTGGTGGAGGAACTTTACTTGAGTGTTTAGACTTATGTTCCACTACCTCTCAGAAATACCATTTGACTTTTTACTGCACAACTATTTATTTCAAAACTTTACTTACCGGTAGATTAAAGGTATATTCAGTGATTTCACTTAATTCAAATATCACTTATTTTTTTGTTTTGTTGTGATAATCCTCCCTACTATAGAGTGTGCTGGCCATATAAGGAGTTCCTCCCTGTCCCCAGTTAACCCCTGGGGGTCAAAAAACCTTAGGTTTCGTTTTTGACTCTCCTGATTGGACGAAAGGCTGGGTCCCACAGCCAAAAACGAAACCTAAGGTTTTTTGAGTGAAATCACTGAATATACCTTTAATTTTGTTTTACCAAACAGCCAATTAAAACCCATTTTCCGGCCAAAATGGGTCCAAATCACTCGAATAGATACTGGAGGGGCTGTGGAGAACATATTGGGAATCATAGTCATATATTCTTGACATGCCCCAAATTGACACCATTCTGGAGGGAGGTATCTGAAGCATTAAAATAAGTTTTCGGTCCAAACATTGCAGAGGATCCCATATTAATGTTGTTGGGAATGATACCGGAAGGTCTGGAGGGTAGAGCCAAAATATATTTATGTGCTGCTTACAGCGGCCATCAAATGCATTACAATTAAATGGCTAAAACCTGCCCCACCAACATATACTATGTGGGTGGAAAGAATATGGGACATTTACCAGATGGAACAAATTACATATGCCCTGAGGCTTCAACCAAAAGATGGAGTCCTGTACTGCCTTTACTGAGTTAGTAGGTATCGGAATCTTGAGTAACAATTCACCAGATACACCTCCTGGTGCGTTCATATGCTTGCCTCTGCAGTCATGTCTGTATTCAGTATTGTTCACTTCCATTGTTGTTGACATGCACTCTGTTGTTTTTGTCTCTCTGAATAATTGTGGTATTTGATTTCCTTGTTTTATTGTGAATAATTGTAAATGTGAAGTTGTTTGTATGTATAATACATATACATACATCATACATCAAACTTTTGTTAAGGCAACGTCTTGGTCATTGACTTCCCTCGGGCATCTAAAGGCCTGAGGAAAATCCATGCCTTGAATAAAATATAAGTATTCTCTATTGAGCAAGTGAAGAGTCAAGACACTGTGCAGGTTCTTCTATTTTATCTCAACGTCTGTCTGCTGTCCTACCAACGCACATGTCCCTGAGCCATTTTCTGGCTGTGCGAAAGACTTTGGTTTTACTAAAGTTAAGTCATAGTATACTTTCCCATCACTGCGGTGTGATCACTCCTACATCGCTGCTGTAAATTAGGGGCTCATTCCGCTCGTCAGATTTTATGTGGCATGAACATAAATTACCTGGTCTTTCTCTCCCTCCTCCCTTTGTCTGCCTAGCTGTTACTCTGATAGATATGGATAAATCATCAAAACTGCCTTCTAAACCAACACCTTTGCTAGAAAAGAGAAGCTAGATCACCCTCAAAGTGCATGCCTCGCCTGGCATGGCCTGGTTTCCCAGGCTATGCATGCCGAGCACTGGAGATATTACACTGCATTGGAATTGATCTTATGCCAAAAAAGTGCCCCTTTGAACACACATCTACCACACCTTTTAAGCAGAACCACTCCGGGGACAAGGACAATATTAGGCTACTGGCTGAGCAAATCTGCTAAGACGGATGTATACTGAGTTGCGTACCATTGTTGCAAGTCGAAAACAGGCAATCTTTTAATGGCTTGTGGGCTATTGTTGTTGTGTTATAGTAACACAATCCCAGCAGGAAACCTGATCCGGAGTGAGCCCCCCAAAATGGATTTAAAACCTGGATTTAAACTTGGGTGTGTCGGCAAACAAACATCTCTGAGTCAAGATGAATGCTACTGGCCACGGGCGACGTTAGGCCTCTACGTGGTCATTACAGAAATGTGATATGTATTAAGCCATATAAGGCCATTCTGGAATTTTGGCATTGCAGAATGGTATTCCCTTAACTGCATTTAGGAAACAAAAATAGCGATCGTTGCTGTGTAGATACAACTTTACCGACACTGTAGTACAGAAATAGATCTGAAGAAAGGGATAATAGAAACAGATGGATGAGACATCATCCAATAAAAGAAAGAGTAATTCACATGGAGTTTGGAATGTGCAACAAACATTTGACCTTTTCTCATTTGTGTACTCTGTGACCAGCACCTCACCAATATACCTGGTGTGCATTTAATTTTAAATTTTAGATTCGATTTAATTTGAGCCAGAACATGATGTTCTTCACTTGCAGTATGATGTTTTGATGACAACCTAGCCTAGTTATTTGTGCTATGGCTCAGCAACAAACACAGTTCCCACATTAAAGACCCTGCTCTTTGATGGTGAATAATGCTAAACAGCACCGCCATTGGTTTAAAAGATAAGAGCACAGATTCATAACGACACTTTCTATATGGAACCAATCAGCCATGAATAGTTTAGTTTAGTTTATTAGTTAGTTTTCTTTTTCCATACAAAAAAACATTCTTAGTTCATCACAGTTTGTTTTTCTTATTCTGAAAATAAAATGGTATAGACTGAAGCCTAGGCTTATTACGTCTACCCTTTTGTCATTTAACTTAAAATAATAATAAAAAAATATATATATGTATACCCCTTTTACAGGTTTGTAATGTATACCCCTTGTACTGTGTCTTATTTCTACTGAACAATGTACTATTCAAGTAAAAGAATAAAATAAAATAGAATACAGCAGGCATAAGCTAAACGATTGCTCATTCCTAACTAGAGATAAGATTGGAGGTCTGAGATATCATAGGACACAGCCCTTTAATTAGATTGTCTTGATTGATTTGGCTTCTGTAACAGCGCAATACGATTCTCCCTCTGGCATTTGGGGATAAGATAGGACACACACATTTACTTTTCTAATCTCTAAATGAGTCCCCTGGGATTCTATAGTTTTGACCATGCATCCATCATCAGGCTCCCAGAGTCTGTGGCTCTAGTTCAAATCCCTCCTGAAAACTCACTTTTATACAGCTGCCTTTATTCCCCAAATGTTTTAACCTATTGTGTCCTGGTGCATTTTCTGTGTCATGTTTTTCTTTGTCTTTGTTTATGCGTGCTGACGTCTTGTTGTTGTTGTCTTGTCGTTTGGCAGACGGACGCCGCGCTCATGTACGATGCCGTACACGTGGTGGCCGTGGCTGTGCAGCAGTCTCAGCAGATCACCGTCAGCTCGCTGCAGTGCAACCGACACAAGCCCTGGCGCTTTGGGAACCGCTTCATGGCCCTCATCAAGGAGGTAAGGTGGACACTGTATACGTAGCACACTAACGTTATGTTACCACTTAGACTGAAAGCTCTGAGGAAACTGTACAAATGATCAATTCATCAATCATCACAACAGCCTGTGAGTACAGCCTCGTTTGCCTGAACTGTACAGCTGAGCAACGTTATAATGCATACAGCATTGTCATGCTCGTCAACATTATTCACATCCAGCCAACTTATTAGGCTACTTCCTCAGCTCAAAGCTTGTATCAACAGAATCATTATTTCATAGACAGAACAAACACCGGCAGCACGCTGCTGCTTCTCCTGTTCTCCAAAACATACAATGTCTCCTCTCCCACCCACCGACGTCATGTGTTCATTTATCTGCAGCCGTTCCTGCTTTATGAGACATTTCCACCAAGCTTACTGTTCCTATTGTAATATAGAATGTGTAAAGGCACAAACATCAACAATTCCTGAGAGGCACAATCAATGTGTTTTGGTGTGTTCAGACTTTCAGCCTGCCAGTTATAGCCTAATTCAGTTGTACCGTCATTTCAGGACAAAGTAAAGTAATAGTTAAACTGTACAAATATGTGAAGACATTGAGGGTGGGATAATAAGCCTATAGAACCTTGGCAGAGTACCTATGAATAGTGTAACCATGGAGGTAAGTGGAGTGCTGGTAAGCTCGGCCGTATCAAACAGACACCACGTCAACCTTATTTTGATTCTGGTAGTGGGATTCATGATTCTCCCCTATATCTGTCTGTCCGTGTCTGTCTCCATCTCCGCCGTCAAATCAATCTACTGATCAATCTTTCAATCTTCTCTCAGCCCGTTTTTCACTGGACATCCAATTCATGTTATGCACTGGCCACTGGTTGTCAAAGTGCATGGGATCCAGGGACCCCTCAGGTCCCTCAGGCTTCCTTGGAGGTCTAAAATGACCCCAAGACTATAACAATGGTTATCTTTCATAATCAAGGTCCATTACTAGCACCCTTTGACATGGTAGGCTACCATAGGAGAGACAACCGCGGTTGATCAAAATGACAAAATCATTGTACACATTCCCTAATTGTGTAGACGTCTTGTAAAATTAGTAATGCAGGTGTTTAACAATACAAAATGTTAAAGTTTAAGAACCCCTCCACTAACCCTAACCCTAAAAAAAAAGAAATCGTATCAAATGAGGGGCCGTGGCCTATAGTGACTTGCCAGAGAAATGTCATATACATTTATTTATTTTTAATTTCTGGAACCCCATTCAACACTGTAAACGCCTCGGGTGTTAATCTAACCACGCGTCAAACAATCGACGGCAGCGCCGGCGCGTCTCAGGAGCAGAACATACACATAGAGCAGCAGACTAAAGGAAGGAGTCACTGGAGCGTGGCTGTAAGGTGCTGTTATCGGGACGGCGAACATCTCCGTGCCTGGAGCGTCTTCATCAGACAGAGTCGACACGCCAAGGGGTTCTCTCTGCAGTAACATTGGGTTTCTGTCACTCAATCACAGACTGCAGCTATGGGACCCCCTGGAATTCCCTCAAGGACCCCACGTTGAGAACCAGTGATCTAAACGATCAACATTTCATATCTGTCTCTCTCTCTCCGCTCTCTCTCTCTCTCTCTCTCTCCCTCTCTCTCTCTCTCTCTCTCTCTCTCTCTCTCTCTCTCTCTCTCTCTCCCTCTCTCTCTCTCTCTCTCTCTCTCTCTCTCCTTTTCTCTCTCTCCCTGGCTCTGTTTGTTTGTCTCTGCCTCTATCACCCCCCCCCCCTCAGTGTCTGTTTCTGCCTGTCTATTTCTATCTCTATCCATGCCTCTCTCTCTCTCTCTCTCTCTCTCTCTCTCTCTCTCTCTCTCTCTCTCTCTCTCTCTCTCTCTCCATCTGTCTCACTTGCACACATTTCCCTTCAACGTCACACACACACACACACACACACACACACACACACACACACACACACACACACACACACACACACACACACACACACATGGGAGACCAGATGGATGGCGAATGTAAATAAAATACTATGAAGCGAGGCAGTCAAGGACACAGGGAATATACAGAAAGAGGAACTATGTGTCTGCGTATTTATTTATATGGAAATCATTTCTCTAGTACACACATAACGCTCCTCTGGGAGCAGCCATTTTGAACCAAGCCTCCCTCTGTTTGAGTATTAATCATTCATGGAGAATGGGTCTTAAGTTATCTTAATTTCCGGTAATTATTCCTCAGTGTGCTAGATTCGTTGAGAAACTGGGACGGCTAATCTGAAGCGCGCTGTCAGTTAAAATGGGCAGGAATTGGCCGTCCTATATTTAGGGCCCCGCTAAAGCCCTCCCTGTTAGCTGTGCGAGATCACAAGAACGCCGCTAAATCTCATTCTGTCAGCTTTGTGTGGGGGTGGGGTGGGAGGACAGAGTGCTGGTGGCAACAGAGGAACGAGGCGCTGTAAAGATGTGGACATATTTATATAAGATTCACAATAGCTTGCCAGTACATATAATCTCATATCTCATGCCTTTAGCGCGCTCTCTCTCTCTCTCTCTCTCGCTCTCTCTCTCTCTCTCTCACACATACCCTGACACATAGCTGCTGTCGGGCAGAAATTCCATATTGTATCTCATATAATTCAACTTTTTTGTAAATTCTGAGAATGAACGGCTTCATCATGCAACAGCATCACGGTAAATGTATAATATATCGGGGAAAATAGCAGCCTTGCCGCATCCCGAAGCATTGTGAGCTGAGGTAGATTTTTCAAATTGAAGGTGGATCGGTCTGGCTTGGGACTAAATAACAACGACTATGTTAGTTTTTCCGCCCCTTTCCTCAAAAGTAAGATATATGCTCTCTCTCTCTCTCTCTCTCTCTCTCTCTCTCCCTCTCCACTCTCTCATGTGGTTATAACTTATAGCACACTGTGAGTCTGTGACCTGAAGTCCTTTTTAAGTGCACAGAGTCACACCGGGGGAAGAAGCCGAGTGACGAGTCGCCCAGACTTACAGTATACTGTACATCTGTGGTTTTCAACCAGTGGTCCCAACCAAATGGACCATTGTGTAGATCTTTAACTCTTGAGAGTGTAACATGAAACCAAATGGTCCCATGGGTCCAATTATTGTTAAACATATACTGCATTACTTAATTTAATCTCTCCTAATGGTACCAACATCAATAGCCTACAGCATGGAATTATGGACAAAATCTTATCCAACATATTAGACAATATATTCTTTAGTTTTGTGTTTTGAGAAGCTAAATCTCATCAAATGTGGTCTGTGGCTCAATTCCCACATAAATAATGGGCCTTGATGTAAAAAGGGTTGAAAACCACTGCTCAACATCACTGGTCCCCAGACACAGATTTTTTTGTTTATTACATTTCCTACATTGTGTTTTTTGTTTCCTATACATTTTGTAAAACATAAAAAAAATAATAATTAAAATTAAAAAGGTTCAAAACAAATGGAATGATTTTTTCCACTCATTTCAAGAAGGTAAACAAAATAAAAACAAAGATATTCCATACATTAGAAAATAAATGTTTAAGAAGTAGTGAAAATAGCCGATCGATAAGCTCACAAAGTCAGTTTGGGTCCCATGCAGATAAACATTGGATTTGTCTTTTGGGTTTGCGGGAACCACTGCTGTACATGACACTATCTGTACAATCTTCCCATCGCTACTGTATCAGCCCTCCGAAATGTGCTCATATTACAAGAAGTGGGAGGAAGTGGAGTTATTCCGGCACAGTTGGTGCTGGATTGTGATGTCCTGCATCATGTGTCACAGACAAATGGGATCTCTGCAGTTCAAGCTATAGCCTCTACAGAAGATGTGGATACTCCTATGCCCACATTCATAGTATAATTATTGCGAACGCAGTGAGCCACTTACTATGACAGCAAGGGCTGAATGTCTGTGTGTCTGTCCCGCTGTTACACCACCCGCCCGCCACCAGAGGGCGCAGCTGTAGCACACACACACACACACACACAGGGTGCAGCTGTAGCACACACACACACACACACACAGGGCGCAGCTGTAGCACACACACACACACAACCACACACACACGAGCTGCGTTCGCTTCACGCGTTTGCGCGTCTTACTTGTACTAGTAAGTAAGCTGCCTCACACAACAGAAATGAGAAGGCAACAGTATTGCCTTCTCATTTCTGTTGTGTGAGACAGTTTGGTGACAAATATCCTATCCTTATTTTTCAGGACACTATCTTTGCTCTCTCCATTATAAGTACATGTTATCTTAGATGTGCTGAAAGACGTCAGTACAGGGGCTTGAACTCATGACCACATTATGTCTCAAGGTAACCCCCAGTCCGTGGCAGACATGTTTTCAGTAGTATAGCGCTATGCTGCCATACAGAATTCTGCATTTGGTACTATTTGCACAGGATAGCACCACTCAAGGACATTCAATATTTTGTGATGGTTTCCGTCAATTTGCTGCATACTAAAAGGAATCTAAATCAATTTTCTTGATTATAATCATCATAGCACTAATCCACAGCGCCAGCTCTGCAGCATTTTTCAAACAAATAAAAGGCTGAAAGTAGCAAAGATCTGACCTTGATGAACACACTTTACTGTAGTAATTATTTTTTACATTCTTGGGATAAACAAAATACTTTATCGGATGTTACCACATTTCAGTCCCTTCAGTCACATATTTGTCACTTTTTGACAATTTTCTCCTGTAATTGTATTTGGTGCAGATTCTTCTACTGTGCCATTTCACATACCTGCCATACCTGTTATATTTCTTTTAAAAAATAAAGAAAGAAATCCCCCACACCTCAAGGACACATCTCCTCAGTAAAAGTTTTCCACGCCATGTGCCAGTTCACCTTCAGAAGAAACGTGAGGTACACAGTAAAATAAGAAACGTGAGGTACACATGCAGTAAAACCCAGAGTCTTAATTGAACTCTTAGAGTGCACTGAAAGGGATCCCGAACACGGTCCATTTTCATTTTATTTCTTCTGTGTGTGTGCAATTCTCAGAGAGTTCATGTAACACATACTATTCATCCACGCCTTTACTCAGTCTCAGAGGTTGCCCCAACTGAACGGAGCTTTAGATGTAGGACACCAATCTCTGTTCTCAAACTTTCTGCGTCAGTGAACACAGTTTCTGTGCCTCTCCTCTGTGAGTCACTTTCTAGATCTGGGCCTCCTTCTCAGCGTCTATAGTCTGTTATAGAAGCCACCGCATTCCTCCCACGGGGCCAGTTATAGACGTCGGCCACGCCTGGGAAACGCTCCTCCACAAGGCTTTTGCTTTTGGACACTTTCATGCAAGACTGTCCCCCACATTATTAAACCGCTCCACGTCTGTACAGTGTGGGCAATAAAACGGCTTGCGCTTATGAAAACGTTCAAATGCATAGTTATCCGTGTACTGGAGAAGACATTGGGAATGTCATATTTGCCTTTGTACTGATATTGGAATTTCTCTCTCTCTCTCTCTCTCTCTCTCTCTCTCTCTCTCTCTCTCTCCCCCCCCCCCCCCTCAGGCCCACTGGGATGGCCTGACAGGCAGGATCACTTTCAACAGGACCAATGGTTTAAGAACTGACTTTGACCTGGATGTCATCAGTCTGAAAGAGGAGGGATTGGAGAAGGTAGTGTTATTGTGTGTGTGTGTGTGTGTGTGTGTGTGTGTGTGTGTGTGTGTGTGTGTGTGTGTGTGTGTGTGTGTGTGTGTGTGTGTGTGTGTGTGTGTGTGTGTGTGTGTGTGTGTGTGTGTGTGTGTGTGTGTGTGTGTGTGTGTGTGTGTGTGTGTGCGCGCGCACTATACATCTGTGGCCAGAAATAGGATCTCTAGTTTAGCGGTCACTTAGCATAGCACTCACAATTCATCTTTGAGGAAGGAAGGAAATATTCCCAGCTAACGCGCCACAGAGATACAATCTCTGTGTGTCTCACACACACACACACACACACACACACACACACACACACACACACACACACACACAATCATGCGCACATCACATGTCCTTATGTTCCCCAGTGTGTGTGTGTGTGTGTCTCCGCAGTGCCTGACCTCTCGTATGCGAGCTGCGTGTGTCTACTCTGCACCACCATGAATAATTTACTCTATTAATAAAAACCCCTTCAGAAGCCCTCCAGCCTCATGAAGGCTGAATTAAAGAGTTGATTTGCAATTACTAGGCTCATCTCAGGATGTGGGAGGAGCCCCGAGGAGGCTGTTTGTGATCCTGCTAGTGATGCTGGTTGGAGGGGGCGGAAGGCTGGTGGGCCGTGTTGCCATGTCTGCTTCCTTTAAGCCACTCTGGGATTGGTTTCCCTATAAAGTTGTCTTGTAAAATGTAGTAACGGCAGGGTTTCTTATTTTGGGGGGTGGTGTGGGTCTTTTTAAAAGTGCGTAGTTGCTTATTTGGGCTTGCTTCCTAAATATTGTTAAAATCGTCATGTTCCCCTGGCCAGCCGGGGCGCCTGATGGAGGGGAAAGGAACTGGTTGGAATAACGTGTTCCTTCCACACGCTACGTCCAACCAGGGAAACTCCCCCTGTCAGGTGTAAAGGAGCAACTTGGACACTCAGGCATGAAGGAAGCATGAGTTCAAGTCTGTTGCTCTCCTCATGTCCCCCATATATGGGGACTAGGTTGGCGGAGGGTGTGTAGAGCCCAGGATCACATTAGATAATTGACACATGGGTGAAAAATGGGTTACAAAATCATGGGATAAATCATGCGATGCGTTGTGAGTTTGTAGATTGGCTATCATCAAATAAATAATCAATGCTGAACCTATATCTCCTGTTTCTGTCGCATGAGGCTTGATCTATACAAGCATATCCCCTGCAGGCATGACACTGTAGCATGTCACTGCAGGGTTTACCCCCATTCCAACCCTTGACGCGGGGAGGGGAGGCATTGGGTCCCCTTTTTATAGTCTTTGGGATTACGCGGCCAGGGAATTGAACCTGACCTCCCAGTCTCAGGGCGGACAGTCTAACCATAAGGCCACTGAGCTGGTTATTTTCAAAGAGCTGATGTACAGTATATATACCATAGGCGTAGGGCCTATAGTTGCTTCTTCTTCTGGGCTTGTTCTCATAGACCTGGTTGCTTGTTTCTCTCGCAACATCTGGCAACACTGTTGGTGGGACTGCTGAGACTCGGATGGGAGAGAGAGAGAGAGAGAGAGAGAGAGAGAGAAAGAGAGAAAGAGAGAGAGTTGAGAAAGGACAGGGGGAGCCTGGGGGCAACGTTCCGTTCTGTCCTCTCATCCGCTCTCGATCCACGCTCCCCCCCCACCCCCACCCCCACCCCACCACAAGGCCTCTGCTCTCTCTCTCCCCGACACAGTCAGGGGGGTAGGGTTGTGTCCTCCATCACATGGTGTCTTGGGGGCGCCTCAGCACCATCAGCAAGCAGCCGCTGACGGTGTTGGGAGTTCACACGGCTGTCAAGTGTGACCTGAGGGGTGCTGCTGTATACATTGTGTGTGTGTGTGTGTGTGTGTGTGTGTGTGTGTGTGTGTGTGTGTGTGTGTGTGTGCGTGTGCGTTACTGCATTGCCTTACTCACGGCATTAGTGCACGAAAGGGTGCTGCGTCTGCTCCTGCCGCGCCACATTCCTGCATGCTTAAATGACCGTACGTAGCATCATCACACTGCAGAGACTGACAGTATATATATTGCATGTTTACTGTATTATTTGACACCACTGTCCAACCATTTTTCCCAAAGTGTTAAAACTTATAGAAGCTTTATATTCTCTGCCCCTCATGGCTGATATATCTCTGTCGATGTCAAGAAGACATTTTGAATTTGAATTTACTTCAATTATAATGATGCAAAAACAAAACAGCAATGTATAGCGATGACAGGACTGACACTGTGGTGGAAGACACTTGAAATGGAATCCAGTGGAACGCAGTAGTAGTGACTGCAGTAGTGTCATACATTGTGAGTTGGGATAAACATACAACACTGGACTTGACAGGTTTTCCCACCAACCGTGAACAGCTTAATTAATTAATTTGGGTTCGACCCCTGGTTATTTTTTCAGATCGGAACCTGGGACCCTCCTAGCGGCCTGAACATGACCGACAACCAGAAGGGGAAGACATCCAACGTGTCGGATTCCTTAGCAAACCGATCGCTGGTCGTCTCCACTATACTGGTAGGCTATTCTCTCTCCCTTTCACCATGCAAAACAGTGATCACATTATTATTTAGCACACCGGAAATAGCTGATATGTAAGCTCACCGCTCGTAGATCTGCTATTTTGTGTGGCACAGCCATGCGATGGAGTTTAAGCATTATAGTTAAATAAATGAAATTGCATGCAGAGGAGCCTTATGTGAGAGCAATTATGGAAGGCTTAGGACAGCTCTCAGCTTTAATTGACTCCCTCAAAAGGTGTCATTATTTTCAGCTGTTCCCTCTTGAAAACCCTCCAGTGCCTCCTCGCCTGGAGTCTGACGGGCTGTCTTTTCCCCCAACACTTTCCCGGGATGATGCTCTGTGACTAGCTCCAACTGGAGTCGCCCCAAAGCACCAGTGCTCTCCCAAATTGCCAGCCCGCCACTTCCCCACTAAGGAGGACTCTTCTGCAATTTGCTGGGCTACAGAATCGAATGGGGGCAAATTGACTGATTGATTGTCCAATAAGATTTCATGGTTTGCGGCTCTCTTTGCCAGCCTGGTTTCTTTCTGATACTGTCTCTAATGCCAGTGGTGCAGGACCAAAACCATGAAGGCTGTGACCAAAATCACTCAATACTCACAGTATATAGGTCTAGTGTTTAACTTTACACCATTTTGTAATGGTGTCCGAATGTATAGTGATGAACTATTATATCTTAATAGTGGACTCATCTTATTCCACAATGCATTGTGAAAAGTTTTACAAATTTAACTTTGAGTTTAGAGAGAACATGACAGACCGGCCACGTGATGTCCATGATCCACATTGAGGACACACCCCTCCATATGGATCCCGAGATCCACAGCTCTTATAGGGAGTAGTGAAAGAGCGGATGATTTTCTCACACAGTTGAAGGAATTCAAGTGGAACTCTGGGTAGAAAACAATTAATGTAAAAATCCTCTTTACGTCCAAAATGACTGTGAACATGTTTGAACCTCACCCACGCACAATTATTTCGCACGCACGCAGTTGCTTGATTACATTATTTACGGATAATGTGAGGCATTGCGTCAAAATGGGGATTCTTCTGGAAACGGCGAGGGAATTAAAAGCATTTATGATCCTGTTATTGAGAAGCCGAGCGGAAAAAACGACAAAGATGAAGTAAATTGCGGGTTGTCGTTATTATACTTATTCCAGGCCCGGGTTTCCTCTGTGCGTGCTGCGCCATGATTGGATTGCAGTTATTAGTTAAGACTAGGTACCGCTATAATTGCCGTATCAGGATTGAGTCATGGGGAGATCTGTGATGGCTGTGAGCAGGGTGGAAGGAGGAGGGTGGGCTGACAATAATTGGGTTTGTTACATTTGATTGATGCACACTTTCATCCAGCTTCTCGTCATTTCTTTCCGAGGGATTATGCACCATAAAACATGATGTAATTACCGCCAAGATCTTGGGCCTATCAACAGTTTATCTACTTTGGAGATCGCTTTCCTTAGCGTTGCACTGGTGGAGTGTACCTCTAGGCCAGTGATTTTAAGGACTCTCTTGTTTTGAAACTGTTGTATCCGCCCCCTTTAATCTCTGGGATGCCAATCCACAGTGTTAATTTAATCCTGAGTTGACTATGAGTCATTTAACTGGGGACCACCAACTGGGTCCCGGCCTAGCCTGGGTCCACATTCCACATAGAAGAATTGTTATTTTGATCAGAATTTGCCTGATATCTCTCCTATGGTACCAACATCAATACAGCAAGGAATTGTGAACACAATCTTATCCAACGATAACAACATATACAGAGGGTATGCGCATGCAAGTGAGTGGCAAATCGAGTGAGTTTAACGTTGTTTAATGACGTTTAATGGAATCAGGACTTTTCTGTTTGGATGTAGTAGGCGGTCAAGGCCGGAAAGTAGTTTTTTGCCACTCAGTAGTGCATAACTTACTGTACTGTACAGTACTGCATAACTTCCGCAAGTTCCGGGTATGATGATGATGTCACGCGCATACCCTCCGTGGCTCAAATGCTGAATAAATAATGGACATTATAGACATTTAGCCTGTATGGCTTTAGGCTGCGTCCTTTTGCAGCTTGCCTATAATGACAGTTTGCCTAGCAGTGTGATGCTGCTGCTGCGGTTGCTGCTGTGGACTACAGTGTGGAAATATTGCTCATTAGAGGCAAAAAGTACATGTTGCGCCCTCTTCCCCTCTTCATCGGGGGCTTTTTGCCAGTAGGTGTTTAGCCATGTTTGACATGACAAGCAGCTAATTGAAAGAGAATTCAGAATGTGACTTTTATTTACTCCCCCTTGTGATCTATCAGCAGACGGTTAAGTATCACTATGACTGTAACTGGTACAAAACTCTGCTCTCGCGCTCTCTAGGGGGGCCTGTGGGGATCAAAAGAGTCACCACTGAGAAACGAGAGCGAGGCAGGGTGTGTGTGTGTGTGTGTGTGTGTGTGTGTGTGTGTGCCCATAGAGTGTGCCTGAGTGAGCTTGTGTGTGGATTTGAGATAGAGAGATAGAAGACAAAAGCAAAAGACACACAGGGAACATGCATGGCAATGAATGACTGGTATTCCATTTTAAATTGGATACAGGGTTTCCTTCTGGCTGTTCAGGGGGAAAAGGCTTCCGGGGGGCTCTAGGAAAACGCAAACAAGCCGTCGCTGGGGCTCGCACGTCTCCCAAAACGCGTGACACGTTCGCGGCAGAGACAGATGTGCAAAATGCATTAATTAGATCACACTGACAAATAAGCACTGTAAAGGATCATTAAGCTAAATGCTGCCGCAGTCGAACATATGTTGCTGGTGCAACATCATATCCTGTTGATTATCTGCTGTATGATCACCCTCATCCTTCTAACACGCCTCTACAAAACGTCTATAACCCATCAACTGTTCATCTGCAAGACATTAGCGGTGTGATTGAAACGAGGAACAGCCTGCAGATCATATTTCTCACCACTGCTCCTGGTATAATAGCGCTGCCAAACGATATACAAGAAAGGGCTGAATGATGTATGGATTATCCCGCTATTGAGATTTGTATTAACTAGCAAGGCTTTATCTTGCACGCATGGAGGATTCACAATCCCCCCCCCCCCCCAAGTGTCTCATGTCATAAGACGGCCGTAATTTGCACGAAGTGGTTTTGGTCAGTTTAATTTCAGAAAATAGATTGGCATACTTAAAGATATGTTTTACATCACAGTGTTCACAGTATTCACAGTGTGTGTGTGTGCGGGCGGGCGTGCGTGCGTGCGTGCGTGCGGGCGTGCGTGCGTGTCCACTGACGTCTGCAGGCAGTTCTCCATCACTGCAACGCATGCTGAGTCCACAGAGAAGATTCCCTTTGTTCTCTGTGCTGCAGCCACACAGCGTGGAGGATCAATCGCACTGAAACAAATGTTTAAAAATGGCTCAAATTAAGGCCCGTATCATCTATTTTCTGCTGGGACACAAAATCTATTTGTTTAATTTGCCTGAGAAGAGCCAGTACTGTTCTTCCATTTAAGATAATGAGTGGTGGCGGAGAAGTTGCGTG
Organism: Protomyctophum parallelum; assembly: GCF_964188405.1. Lineage (NCBI taxonomy): Eukaryota > Metazoa > Chordata > Actinopteri > Myctophiformes > Myctophidae > Protomyctophum > Protomyctophum parallelum. The sequence continues at coordinate 46,691,595 of NC_139698.1, forward strand.
GCATTGGACGCAGTGGACGCATGCTATCCTTAGCCTTGTTACACAGAAGATAGAGTTGTTTCTCTCTCTCTCTCTCTCTCTCTCTCTCTCTCTCTCTCTCTCCGGGCACGGGCCTGTGCTGTGGGTTCCAGTCCTGATCCTGACCGCCTTTGCTGCATGTCACTCCCCATCTCTTTCTCCCCACTTCCTGTCAGCCTATACTGTCCTATCCATAATAAAGGCATAAAAAGCCCAAAATAAATCATAAAACAGAAGCCTGGCATGTGGGACGCTATATGCTTCTGTCGTCTGAATCCTGCTCCAACGTCTCTGGGATGTTACTGGAATGAAAGTACACACTCTCGTTTAGAAAAATCACCATTTTGTAATTAATGCACAGCCACAGAGATCATTTTTTGTACATGTTGTGCTGTAACATTGGGGGGATATAGCCTCTAATCTTAGCTACACAGTACATTCCCGTTTGTCTTTGAAGAAAGAAAAATAAACAACAACAGAGATAGATATTGGATATTGCTGTTTTTATTGAATTAGGTGCATGTAGGCTGTAGCCTATGGGGAGGGGGAGCGTATAGGCTCAGTACACATATATTTCGGAGGAGCGGCGGAGGAGCGGGGGCCGGGGGTGCGCTGCCTGGTCTAGCGTAGACAGTGAAGTGACAATTTAAGGACTTTTAAGACCTTTTTAATACCTAAAAAAGAAAGAAGAAAAGAAAAAGGCTGTTACTGCATAACATTTTATTAACAAAGTATACTATAAAAACTGCATGGTCAAACAATGGCCAAATTGTAAAAAAATATAAGAAAATAGACGATCCACACCTTGCAACGCAATGCGTTGTGAAGGGGATAGATCAGCTTTTTTCACAATGTATCTGGAAGCGAGTCTAAAAACTAAAAAACATTGCATGGATGCACCTGGGACGTATCCTCAGTGATGTTACCCAAGATCATCGGGGTTTCGGGTCTCCCAACATCATACCCCTCACTCAGGTGACCCAGCCGGGGTGATCAAGTCCTGACTTGCGTCCCAGTAGCTACCCTCAATCAGTACGTCCCAGTAGCTACCCTCGATCAGTACGTCCCATTAAGGAAAAACCAGGGCCACACAATCCATTCCTCTTGAACTACTCTGCCGGGACTGGGTATGCAGGAGGATCACATCAATCTGGCGCGTGGAAGGACTAGGCTCTGTGGGTTAGTGTGGATTGGTGGGAGTCAAACAACTCCTACAATTCCAAATTAAATTATTATTTTGTGCAGTTACGCCGTACGGCCTGAAACGGTTGATAACTATACAGCTTGCCCCCTAAAGCCCCTCCCGATAATTTGCTGTTAGAATTATACAGCATTTAAACTGGTCTTACGGGTCTTTACAAACAAACGCAGCAACCCTACGGAATTATATCCCTTTCCCAACAACAGAACTGTGGAATAATGTCCCACAGCCACAGGTGTCCACTGCATGGTAATGAGAGGCGCTCCTTTTTAATGAGCCTAGTGGCTATTTATGATAATTACAGCCTCTCACGGTTGACAGAGGGCGAGAGTTCACATGGCATTAATGGGCTGACAATAGCTTCATTGCGCTAAAAGTACTTGGTAACAGTTATTCTAATGGTGAACATGGGGTCAAAGTATATGGCTGGATGGGGCTGTGTGGGTTATATGCCAGATTTATACTTCACCGGAAATAGCCGATCTTCAAGCTCACAATGTAAGCTTGTACACTAATCCACAGCTAATATAGAGCAGGCTTCGGGTCAGTCGTGCTGCACGTTTGACCTGAGGAACAGGTCAAATACAGTGGTCTCTTTTCCCACGACAAAGGTCTGCCTCATAGCTGCCCAACATGCAAATTGAGTGGATTCTTTAAGAGATGTTGGAATTTAATTGTACAGAATAGCTACTTGACAATGACATTTCTACATTTTGTCTACATGTTGTTCGATCTTATTTATATAGGCTTCTGTGGACAAATGGAAGAAGTGATTACGCTATCATTGCATGGAAAAACATGGTCTCGAAATCACACCTTCAGCACATAAACAAAGACAAACAAAGTGGATTGTGCCAATAAACCTGTGCTGGTAAATTCTCCTCATCGGTGAATTCTTGATTTGTATAGCGCATTTCATACTCAGATAAATCAATCAATAGATACATAATATAGCCTATACTATACAATAGGTTACTGCATCAATGAAGCAATTCCACTCTCCCCAAATGAACTTATTTTGATATTGATAGAATGTGTGATTTGGAGAGTCTTGCCATCCAATGCGAGTGAATGGAATCAACGTGCTCCGGTCCAATGATCACAGAGCACAGGCTTAATAGGTAAAGATGCTCGGCAGCGTTTGGAATTACGTCATGCCCACTGGTTGCTATGGAGGATCTATTCTACTCAAATTCAATATCGCTTTATATAACACTAAATGTGCTTTACTGTAGAGAGAGAGAGAAAACATGACTAATGACAAAAAACTCCCATATCTGTTGGGTGAAGTACCCCAATGTGCAAACACAGCAGCAAGATTTGTGAGCTGCTGTGACAGGAGAAGGATGTCAAATGGAATACAAGCACCTACAAACCATTGTGTGTACACTGTTTATCAAAAGTATAAAGCTAACGTCTCCTATATGGATGTATATTGTATAACTATCTCTGACAGAAAATGCACAATCTTTTTATAGTTTCACAAGATAGTATTACCCAAAGTGTTAATGTAACACAGCTCTGTTAACACCTTTGTTGAATTCCTATTTATATCCAAAATGTATTTGTAAATACATTGTTGTTTTATTTTGATTGTCTTGTTCCACTTCTGCTTTGGCAATGTAAACGTACGTTTTCTCATGCCAATAAAGCTCCTTTGAATTGAATAGAGAGAGAGAGAGAGAGAGAGAGAGAGAGAGAGAGAGAGAGATTTCCCACCGACGCGCAGACACATGCTCTGGGTATCTGATCGTTAAGTATTGTTATGGTAGACTGCTAGTCTATCGATTTAATTCCGTAGTGTATAACAGAAGAAGTGTTTGAGTGGTGTGAAAGATCACCGTTGCAGTTTGATCTAATTTCTGCCCTGCTTTTCAGAGGCTCAATTAGATGATCCAATAGTTCTACTACTACTACACACACACACACACACACACACACACACACACACCCCTATATATCACAAGCACACCCCCCCCCCCCCCCCCCATCGCAGACGAGCTGATGTCCAAGGCCACGGTGTGATGAATACCCCCACAGTTTACTGAGCTTTCCGAATGCATGAAAGAACCACATTTTATACTTGAGACACGATTTAGTTGATTTAGTTTGTGTCCTACATATACTGTGAACCAAACGTCCCTTTAATTCTGATGGTGCTGAACCGTGTCTCTGCGTGTGCACGTCGGCTGAATCCGCGGTGGCTCAGTTACCATGGCAATACGTATAGCAGGCAGAGACAAACAGTGCTCCGGGCTTGAGGGTTATTTGATTGAGGGACGGTGAAAAACAAGAACACACAGGGCGAGGGAAAACAAAATCAAATGCTTTCGCAGAAGGGAAGTGGAGAGGACACCCCAGCACCCTGATTAATGTTCGCATGCAGCGCTATTTTCGGTGGGCCCACGCCATCATACGACGGGTTGTAAATTAGGCATTAAACTTGTAGTTTGGTGTGTGTGTGTGTGTGTGTGTGTGTGTGTGTGTGTGTGTGTGTGTGTGTGTGTGTGTGTGTGTGCGCGCGCGTGCGACTGTGCGTGCTCGCTCTTGTGCGTGTGCGTGCGTGTGCTCTTGGGCGTACACATGTGCGTGCAGGAACATGACCTAACGACCTAATATATTGTACTCATTTGCATATGGGTGCGTGTGCTTGGCTGCTTGCACACATACATGCTGGCTTCTATATACACGTGTGTGTGTGTGTGTGTGTGTGTGACTGTGTGTGTGTGTGTGCGCGCGTGCGTGTGTGCGCACAGGTTTGTTGGTATTCCGTGCCCTTTGGCAACCTACTGTATGAAGCTATTCCATAGTCTTTCTGCTCTTTCATCAACATTTCATCAGTATATCTCTATATAGAATCCAGTAGTAATGGTGAACTGTTTCAGTCAGACGGTCTTACAGTGAGAAAACATTTAAAACCTCAAATATACGACGGTGCTTTTTCTCATTTGATCCTCTTTAGCAGATGTTGTGTTGACCTGTACGTTCCTTGAATTGTACCCAATCAATCAATCAATCAATCAATTGTGAAGGTCAGTGTTGCCAAATATAGTCCCTGGCACAAATTAATTTGGGGGTCCTTGGCATGTAAATGTTTGAGAACCACTTGTTTAAACAACATTAGGAAGCAAGCCCAGATAAGCATCTACACATTAGAAACAAGCCCCCCCCCAAAAAAAAAACCCCACCAACCCTACAAATATTTACAAGTGACTATACTGTATGTCTTTATAAAAATGAATCAAGCCCAAAGTCGCTTATAATAAGCAGACGTGGCAACAGACCTGGTGAAGGTCTGTGAAGAAACAATCTTAACCACTTTAAAGGGACAGTTCACCCAAAACATTACTTATTTTCTATAAATTACACACCCCACGAAGTCTTGAATTCATGGCGATTTTGCGCCAATAATTTGATGACAATTGAGTCTCCTCCGCCGGTTGTCAAATTATTGGAATAAACAAAATCTCCCAAGAATTCAAGGCTTTGTGGGGTGTGTAATGTATAAGAAATAAGTCATTTCTGGGGTGAACTACTCTTTAACGCTGGCGTTTGGGGAATGCCATTATAGGCCAACATTAACTCTAGTGGGGTGTCGTGTTGCGGATCATCCTGAGCTAGGTCAGCTGCTAGAAAAGCATCGTCGTATGTGAGCAGAGACGAAATGTTTTTATAATCAGTCATGGGGGCGCCCCTCCTCCCCCTGCTAGAGCTGCGCGATTACATACAGTCAATGCAAAGACGAGAATTGCACGAACGGGTGCGGCGCAACCTGGCGCGGTACAAACGGGACGAACCGACTAGGCGAATATAGGCTACTGTAGGCCTACATAATGGTCTAATTCATCATAGGGGCTCGAGCCCCGCCGCCCCCACGGAGTCGTCGTCACTGTATGTGAGTAATGAGTATAGAATTAGAATAACATCAAAGAACCAGGATTACGAAAGTAAATTTAGAGCTTAAGTGGATTTCAATACATGCACTGCACAACTTCAGGGAAAAACAAAACACCTTCATGTAAATTAAACATAAACCAAAAATGGCCCATGCAATGCGTTTATTTAGTTGTTGTCTTACCGTCAAAGTGCCACGCAGCTTTGCATAAATATGGCCGGTTTATGCAAGCTGTTGGCTTGCATAGACATTAAAACCTCAAACTGCCAAAATCAGTTGGCAATCCCTCGTGATGTGTTTTAATCGTGGCAACAATTATATGATAAACGGCACCTGTTTGATCGTATATTTTCATCTCTTTATCTTCCACTGGGGGAGAGGGGGGTGTGGGGTTCGGGAGGAGGAGCACGACGACGAGGGGGTAAGAGAGACAAACAGATGGCACAAGGGGGCCGCGGTATAGCGGGGAGGAGGAGGAAACAGCCCATGAGGGCTGGAGGAGAGAGAGGTACAGTAGAGAGCATAGGCGGAGGGAGGAAAAGGACAAGATGAGGGAGGGAGGGAGGATGCAGGGTGAAAGAGGACATCGGTAATCTCCCCAGCTATTTTTCTTCTTCCCCCACGCGTGTCGCTCTATCAGCATCTCTTATCTGGTTGCCAAAGCATGTGGCGGCCCTGAAAGCGCTGGGCCCAGGCCCAGAGCCAGCACGCTGCGCTGCTGAGAACGGCCTCAGTGAAGTCATTGATATGGCGGATTATCTGTTATTATGGTCACGCAGGGCTCTGCACCCCGCCACCCTACTGCTAGCTGCACATGGTGTTATTATGGTCACGCAGGGCTCTGCACCCCGCCACCGTACTGTTAGCTGCACATGGTGTTATTATGGTCACGCAGGGCTCTGCACCCCGCCACCCTACTGCTAGCTGCACATGGTGTGTTATTATGGTCACGCAGGGCTCTGCACCCCGCCACCCTACTGCTAGCTGCACATGGTGTTATTATGGTCACGCAGGGCTCTGCACCCCGCCACCCTACTGCTAGCTGCACATGGTGTTATTATGGTCACGCAGGGCTCTGCACCCCGCCACCCTACTGCTAGCTGCACATGGTGTTATTATGGTCAGGCAGGGCTCTGCACCCCGCCACCGTACTGTTAGCTGAAAATGATGTTATTATGGTCAGGCAGGGCTCTGCACCCCGCCACCCTACTGTTAGCTGCACATGGTGTTATTATGGTCACGCAGGGCTCTGCACCCCGCCACCCTACTGCTAGCTGCACATGGTGTTATTATGGTCACGCAGGGCTCTGCACCCCGCCACCCTACTGTTAGCTGCACATGGTGTTATTATGGTCACGCAGGGCTCTGCACCCCGCCACCCTACTGCTAGCTGCACATGGTGTTATTATGGTCACGCAGGGCTCTGCACCCCGCCGTCACAGTGCTGCACATGGTGTGCAGCACTGTGACGGCGGGGTGTATAGCAGCGGGTGGGTGTGGCAGGCAGCACACACGCGTGAGCTCATGCACCCCCACCACGCCAGCAACGTACACGGCCCCTGCCCGCGCGTGCACCCCAAAACAGCCGAGAGTGCGTGTGTGCGTGCGTGCGCAAGGGTAAAATCCTCAGCATTAATGTAACCCTTGAGTTATGTACAAAATCAGGGTCCACTTGTACCTTCTCAGAGTTACATTGACACTCAGGACTTCACCGTGGCAGAGCTCAAAAATCCTATCTGGTAGATCAGACAGCCTCTCAGATTAGGCCTTTTCATCAAAGGGTAAAAGATGCGATAGTGGTTCAGAGACTGACTCCCCCCCACCCGCCCACCCTTCACTCTCTGCCCCCCACAGGAGGAGCCCTATGTGATGTTCAAGAAGTCAGACAAGCCGCTGTACGGGAACGACCGATTCGAAGGCTACTGCATCGACCTGCTGCGGGAGCTCTCCACCATCCTGGGCTTCACCTACGAGGTGCGCCTGGTGGAGGACGGCAGGTACGGCGCCCAGGACGAGACCACGGGCCAGTGGAATGGCATGGTGAAGGAGCTCATTGATCACGTGAGGAGCTGTCTTTTTTATTACTTCTCTCTCTTTAGTTACAGAGTTCCAGTGGTGTGAAGTAACTCAGTACATTTACTCAAGTACACATTTGATGCTTTAGATGAGTAGGCCTATACGTGAACATTCTGCACATGCATTGACTACTTTTACTTTTGGTACATTATGTACATTTTGATGGCATCGCTTTCATACTTATTACTCAAGTAAATATTGAATACCAGACAGAGTATTTCTTCATGGTGTTAATACTTTTACTTATAAGAAAAATCACACCCGTGTGAACTGAGTGATGCAACTCCTCCCCCCCCCCCATATCTCTCTCTCTCTCTCTCTCTCTCTCTCTCTCTCTCTCTCTCTCATGTTAGCAGGCAACAGTGCAGCACTATCTCTCTCTCTCTCTGTTTCTGACACAACAGCGACACTTTTGCCCCTACTGGTACTCATTGTAACATAGTCACATAGGTTAATACGGACATTGCTGTTCCTTGGAGTGGTTGCACCACTCAAAGACATTCTTCAGACACTGCAGAGTTGTGACATCTCACTGCACCACACTGAAATGTGCAGAGAGAGAGAGAGAGAGAGAGAGAGATAGAGAGAGAGAGAGAGAGAGAGAGAGAGGGGGGGGGGGGTGGGGATGACAACTCCCACACTTTTATTCGAACCAAGAGTGCAGTGATGAGAGGAAGCATAGATTCTGCATCTTTGTTTCCCCTGTAGAGCTTATTAAAAACTCACACACATGTACTGCGGCCACATCCACGCGCGCACAGTATGGGCACGCACGCATGCACGCACACACACACGCACGCGCAAGCTCACACACACACACACACACACACACACACTGAGCCAATAGTTAATATGTGACCCCGTTAAGAGCAGCGTCCACCAGTTGGCACATCTCCCTCAACACCACGGGTCACGCCCTCTGACCTCCTTCACTCTGTCCAGCATGGTGATTGGCTTGGCTGTTGTGACCAGTGATGGAAGTTATTTTTTACTTAAGTAAAAGTAATACCACCAATACTAAGTAGTAATACCACCAATACTACGTAGAAATACTTTGTTTATACAAGTTATGTGTATGTTGGTTTGTTTTCCAAATTTTACTTCAGTAATGGCACAAACGTATACAACATATACTTAAAACACCAAAGTAAAGTGACTAAAATGGTCCAAAGTTATCCGATCTACAAGCTCACAACACACCTCACAACAGTCGTGAGCTTGTAGACCATCTATCTCACTTAGTAAATGTACTTGCAGATGCACTGAATTGTGACTGAGCTCCTCGGGCAAAGTTCTCAATCCTCCATGAGGCCGGGTTTAGTGTAATAATAATAATAATAATAATACCTGGGACTTATATAGTGCTTTTCTAATACCCAAAGACGCTTTACATGTGTGGTCGCTGGGGGGGGGAGCATGAGAAAAGACAACTTTATTAGAAAACAATTAAAATAAGAGTAAAACCAATAAGAACTGTACATGTCAAATCAGCTTGGGAATGCTATTCTAAACAGGTGGGTTTTCAGTGCGGTTTTGAAGGTGGGGAGTGAGGGGGCATCCCGGATCTGTTTGGGGAGGGCATTCCAGAGGGTAGGGGCGGCCACGGAGAAGGCCCTGTCGCCCCAGGTTTTGAGCCTGATCTTCTTGGGGTTCACAAGGAGGCCGGCGTCGCTGGACCTGAGGGAGCGGGGTGGTGCGTGAGGATTGAGGAGGGCGGAGAGGTAGGGGGGGAGCCAGGTTGTGCAGTGACTTGTAGGTGGTGAGGAGTAGTTTGAATTCAATTCTGTGTTTGATGGGGAGCCAGTGGAGGTCACGGAGGACTGGGGTGATGTGGTCTCTGGAGCGGGTGGAGGTGAGCAGGCGGGCGGCTAAGTTTTGGATGTATTGTAGTTTGTTGAGGGTCTTTGCGGTGGTGCCATGGAGGTTGCTGTTGCAGTAGTCCAGTCGGGATGAAATTAAGGCGTGAATGATGGTTTCGGCAGCTGAGGGTGTCAGGGAGGGGCGGAGACGGGCGATGTTAAGGTGAAAGAATTCTGTTTTTGTGATGTGGTGTACGTGGGGGAGGAATGAGTGGGTAGGGTCAAAGATGACACCTAGGTTGCGGATGCGTGTGGAGGGTGTGACAAGGGAGCCGTCGATGGTGAGTGCGGAGTCCTGCGAAGTGTAGTTATACATCCCAGGCCGGTTTAGACTGGTTTAGTGTATAGTTATACATCCCAGACTGGTTTAGTGTGTAGTTATACATCCCAGACTGGTTTAGTGTAGTTATACATCCCAGACTGGTTTAGTGTGTAGTTATACATCCCAGACTGGTTTAGTGTAGTTATACATCCCAGACTGGTTTAGTGTATAGTTATACATCCCAGACTGGTTTAGTGTATAGTTATACATCCCAGACTGGTTTAGTGTATAGTTATACATCCCAGACTGGTTTAGTGTATAGTTATACATCCCAGACTGGTTTAGTGTATATTAGTTATACATCCCAGACTGGTTTAGTGTATAGTTATACATCCCAGACTGGTTTAGTATAGTTATACATCCCAGACTGGTTTAGTATAGTTATACATCCCAGACTGGTTTAGTGTATAGTTATACATCCCAGACTGGTTTAGTATAGTTATACATCCCAGACTGGTTTAGTATAGTTATACATCCCAGACTGGTTTAGTGTATAGTTATACATCCCAGACAGGTTTAGTGTATAGTTATACATCCCAGACTGGTTTAGTGTATAGTTATACATCCCAGACTGGTTTAGTGTATAGTTATACATCCCAGACTGGTTTAGTGTATAGTTATACATCCCAGACTGGTTTAGTGTATAGTTATACATCCCAGACTGGTTTAGTGTATAGTTATACATCCCAGACTGGTTTAGTGTATAGTTATACATCCCAGGCTCAGACTAGACAGCTGGTAATTGTGGCAGACACGTTCTCAGAGCACATGAATTCTGGGGCAGAATTTTCAGCTGAGAAATGGCACTATGACATTGAGCTGAACGAGTTGAAAATATCCCTGTCAAACGAGTTTACCCAAAAATCTTCTCCTCAAAAAGCTTGAAATGGTGTGCTTATACTCATGGCATCATTCCTTTGAAGTGTGACATTTACTGAATTGCCCCGTCGGTTTGCATGCGTTTATTTTTGCTTTCTATTGTGTGAATTCAGATGGTTTATACCGTGAAATATAACCTGCATGACATCAGACATATTTTCCCATGCATCAATGCATGCATCAGAATTCCGAGTGCCAAGCTCATTTAATCGCTTAATGTGATTAATGTGAGTATGGCAACCTTCGTGGGAGAAACAAACACAAACATATCTTAGAGAAATGAACCACTTGACCTTGCTGTGAATGTTTTGCATGTGCAGTCACAACACAGCCGAAGATTTATTAACTATCAATGTACCCTGCTCCCCCATATGGAGTGCCGCGATTGGCTGGGCACTGTGTGCATTCCTTCGATATAAAACTGACTGGCTTAACTTAAGTGAACATAATTATAAACACAGCTTGAATTCACTGCATGGCCATGGACGAATATACTGTATTCTTACTGTCATGTCATGTCATGTCATGTCATGTCATGTCATGTCATGTCATGTCAGGTACTTTATTGTGTTCGGAATAAGTGGCTGGATAGTGGATCTCAAATGCAATATGGATTTAGGATGAACAACCTTTATATTATTAACGTATGAGTAAATGGGAATTACGGAACTAAACTCTGGTGGGCACACAGGGTGTTGCCTCTCTATTCCCCTACTGACTAGGCCAAGCTGTGGGGAGCTTGTTGATTTAAAGTGATACTGTGCAAGGTTTCTAAGTTCGGCACGGTAGCAGCTCTTGTTGGCTGTGATCTATGTTTACTCCGTGCTTCCAATCAGCTCTAAATCCATTTCCCATCAATCTCTCTCATGTGCCGCAACAACACGACAAACCAAATCGACACAACTCCATGCCAAAGAGAATAGAGCAAGTGATACTATTATGTTGTCATTGAATTCGCAAGAAGACGGCCGGAGGGCTGCAGAGGGGATTTGTTTTGCTCTGAGCACTTCCTTCCTGTCAGGCTGGTACAAATCCTGACTAATTCGGTATAGGATTGGCAGAAACAACAGTCAAAAGGCCTGGTTTTGACCTAAAATTCAAGACATTGAAGAAAACAAAACGAAACAAAAACAATTCATACAGAGTCCATGATCCATCCTTTTAGTTGGATCTTAAAAGATATAAATCATGGACTGAGCCATAGCAGGAGATCAGCTTGAGAGAAGCTTGTGCCACGTATAATAAAACAAAATACATATGATTTCCGTGAGGCATGGCTCCGTGGACCCCAGCAAATGGTCAATGGATCCGGGGTCCCTGTGTTAAATCACTAGCGTTTGTTATGTGCACACTCAATAACTTAATTATTTAATAATAATAATCTTATAAAGTGTACTGCAAGTTTTCCTTGATTATTTGATTGTCAGCCAGGTGTTTCCAGCCCCAAGTTCAAAATGGCTGCAGAAACTGCACTGGATGACATTTTTCCTCACCACATCACCTAGCCTGAGCTGACGTGCGTGCTGTCGCCCTGGGTTTGCTACATACTGTAGGACATGGCAGATTGTTCTGCTTTTACTGCACTCCCTCTGGCTCTCTAACAGCCCTTCTGCCAACTGAGAATGTGGTCAACCACACATCAACCACTGCTGAGTTGGAAAAGAATGGAGTGTAGCGCTTAGTTATAGGTTTGAGTGGCAGACAAAAAGAGAGCTAGAGGGAGAGAGCGTCTGAGGGCCAGCAAGAGAAAGAGGGCTTTAAATTTCCTTAAGTGCCTCAGGACAGACTTGGTGGTGTGTTAAGGCCCTGTTTTCTTAATTTGATTGCCTCTAAATGCTTCCTGTACCCCTGACTTATGGCCTATCCCTCTTCCCTTTTATGTATGCTGTTGACAGAGAGCTGATCTGGCAGTGGCTCCCCTGGCCATCACATACGTGCGCGAGAAGGTCATCGACTTCTCCAAGCCCTACATGACGCTGGGGATAAGTATACTGTACCGCAAGCCCAACGGCACCAACCCCGGAGTCTTCTCCTTCCTCAACCCCCTCTCGCCTGATATCTGGATGTATATTCTGCTGGCTTACTTGGGTGTCAGTTGTGTGCTGTTTGTCATAGCCAGGTAACATGTCCTCTCCAGCGACTTCATACACATAAAAAACTGTCAGATACACACTAAGCCGCCGTTGCTCACCCTTGCCCGTCCGACTAACGACAAGCCTAATAATCTGTAATTATACTGTACAAGCGGCTCACTGTCAGCAGAAGCTCACCACGCAGTGACACTAATGACACTAATCAGTTGGTCCTTTATGTCATAGGCCTCAAAACAATCACTTCCACTTATTATATATTATTATTATATATTATTATATATTCTTCTAATGCAATTATCCATTAAGACCTGACATGGACATTAGCCTATTTTTTTTGCTCAAGATTATTCATTTATACAAATTCAATGTAATTTCTATTTTTCCCCCTTCTAAGTAGCCTATAAAAGCGGAATTGAGTTTTGCAGATTCTGAAATAATACCAAGTCATTTGCTGTCAGCATTTGCGTATTAAAGGCCAGCAGTCACTGCCCTATAGCTGCTGCTCAGGAGATAATGCCTAGTAACACAACAACCGTATGAGCACTAGGTTATATAAGCCGTTTGAGGGTTACATGCGTGAAAAAGGAATAAAAGACGACGAGAGAGCGACAGAGAGAGTGAAAGAGTTTGTTGTAGGCGTGCGTGTGTGTGTGTGTGTGTGTGCGTGTGCGTGTGTGTGTGTGTGTGTGTGTGTGTGTGTGTGTGTGTGTGTGTGTGTGTGTGTGTGTGTGTGTGTGTGTGTGTGATGTGACGTGTCCATCTTAATGTGAACGGCAGTTGCCCCTCCCCAACACACCTTTCCTCGCTCTTCCCAGTGTCTCAGAGTCTGCACTCTTTTCCTGTTCTATTGTTTTCGGCGCCTTGCTTCAAACAAGCCGTGTGTGACAGACGTCGTTGCGTGGCAGAATTACAGTCAGTTCCACAGTTTCCAATACATCCACTCAAGAGGGAACTGTGGATTTCATTAAGGTTATAATGAGAGATGTCTGTTATTGTTCTATTGCCAGTATAGTCACCAATCGTCGTAGAGTGTTAAGTGTTTGAAAAGGCTGGAGGTTTGTTGCGTGTTGTGTAAGGACACTGGTGGCCACTTGTGGGTTATTCAGTGGGTTTCATTGTCATTACCACTCACTCGTTGTTTTCCACTCGTGTGATTCTAATGAGTAGAATTTGAGCGAGAGCACAGCTTACATTAACACTGCTTCTAACATAGTTTGTCGACAATGAAGAGAGACTGGATATACTGTAGGATACTATCCAAGGTACCAACTGATAAAGTACTAAAACCTGAGTATCAACTCAAAGAATGTAGCAATTGATTAGGTTAAATTAACACGCTAAGATGTTAGTTATTATAATTATTAACTTCTTTGTTCTTTTGTTGTTCTTTTATTATTTTGCCTGTATGGGAATGATCATAGAATTATTAACTTCTTTGTTATTTTGTTGTTGTTGTTCTTTTCTTGGTTTAAAAATGTGTTTGTTAGTTTTGAAAACGTGGCTAGATGTAGGCAGTGTCAGTGTTACTTTGGCTGGTGAGGTCAGTGTCACCCAGTATGACACACGTTGTGTGTCTGTCCTTATGATGCTTTATGTTCAAATTGATCTGATTTTCAGTCGTTGAATCTAGGACAGTGTTTTGCTATTTTGCGTGGTGTACAGATGCGCCGTTGGAGAACTGTCCTGCCATTGGCAATTCAGTACATTGTCAGTACATTGTCAGAAACAGAACATTGTCAGTGAGAAAGGGTTAGTTTAGCCAAGGTGCTATATGTTAATTCTAAGTTCTTTTCAGTGGCAAAGCAGTAAAATTAGCTGGCGTTTGAAGCATGGCGACGGAAAACAAGAGAAAGAAAAGCACATGTTAACTCTAAAACTTCCGGGGGTATGGCAGCTCCGCTTGGAGCCGCGGCCTGGCAGTTTTACCGCTAACATACACCTGTTTTTACCAATGTTACTGGCAATATGATCACACAAGAGAATCAAAAGCGACAACTGCCATCTAAGTTGGTTCAGAATATGCACCTATCATTATTTATTATCACAATAAGTACGTCTTTGGGTAAGTTGCACACATTTCCCCTTCCACTTCTATTCCTTGTTTTTTCCTCTACACGTCAACGCATGCCAGAGCATAGATGGATACTTTATTTCACGTGTTTTACCAGCAGCTCAACACCCGAAAGACACGATCTGACATTGTGCTGGTTTGCTTGCTGAACATATAGATATGTGTGTGTGTGTGCACACAACACGTACTGTGCATTTTAATCTACGTGTATGTTTGTGTATGTAGTGTACTGTTTAGGGTGAATGTATGTACGGTACGGTGGTCTCGTATGTGTGAGAGCGGTGGTGCATGATGAGTGTTGGCATGATGATGATGTGATAATGACAACAATTTACAATTTTGCCATTTACCAGACGCTTTTAATCCAGAGCCATTTACAGTAAGCAAGGTAAACACGAGGTAATACGTCAAATGCATCGAGATAGTAATCAGGGTCATAGGTAAACCAAGAACCTATCACCCGTCTAAACAGTATAATATAAAAAAAAACTAAAACAATACTTTGTACATTAAAACTATACAAACTATAGGATGCCAGGTCAACAAATTAACCTGGCATCTGTCTACATAACATGCTATCTAAATGACATTTTAGCCTTTGCATAAGCCTGACACAATAAGGACTATATTGGTTAGACTCCCCTGCAGGTAACTCATCAGCCTTTAGTCTCTTTATGTCATATTTAGACACCCCCCCCCTTCCCTGGGGCACTGTACTGTAAAAGCCTCATGCCCTGACATCACAGGTTACTTGCTGTTGATGCTGGCGGTCGCGCGTCTCCCCCGTCACATCACTGTCCGTCTGAACGGCAGGTGATTGGAAAATAATAGAACACGTCGACTCGTACGGTTGTACATCACACCACTAAAAGTCTGTGCATTTTCGCCTGCTTACACTTTGGGGGTGGAATCAAATTCCATGCCTTCTCTCCGAGCTGTGAAACACACATTTATTTTGGGATAATTGAGGGGCAGAGGCGATGCTTAAGTCATGACAATTTATTATCACATGTATAGGGTGTTCTCTTTCTCTCTGTGCATAATTATGACTCGTGTCATCGGTTTTCACTCTCTCTCTCTCTCTCTCTCTCTCTCTCTCTCTCTCTCTCTCTGGAAATAGAATGCACTAAACGCTAAAGAAAGGGTGTCCTCCTACCCCCACATCAAAGTGCAGTGATAAGTGCTCTGTCCTCTCTCCCTGAGCAAATTGACTATGGTAATGGCATGCTCATATTAAAGGCACATTTCCTCGTTATATGTGAGGCCGACACACATTAGAATTCCTATTAGAATCCCATACCGTCTATCTATCACTGCTTCATACAAGTATAGGCCTGCTGGATATGCTATGCTAATCAAGCTGCTCTTGCAACTTGGATGCTACAACCATCTCGGAGGTATTGATTTCCCTGAGGCGTGTGAACCGGACAAAGCAGTCAGAGTTGATCCGGCTTTCAGACTGCTCCGGCGGTGCCTGGAGACACATGGGGGCGACCCTCCAGGGGGATGGAGAGACACAGGGCTGTTGATTCATCTCCCCTGACATTGGTGTTATCCAAGCGTAGCATCGGTTGAGTTTCTTTTTTTTCCCTTTCTTTCTGTTTTCGGCAGGAACCGCCCCCCATAAAACGATAAAAGCCTGCCATTGTCTCTGAATTCCCTTGCCTCGTGTCGGTGCTTATCTCCACGCTGACCTTGGTCAAAGTTTTTGCCTCCTCGTGCAGATGACCTGTGATAAACGCGAGGGCAGGGTAATTGGATCAAAAGGACGGGCGACAGGCAGCGAAGCAGCTTAACCCGCGTTGTCAACGGCAAACGGGATTGTTCTTGTATTCCCCCTACACCGGCCTAGCCCCTGGCCACCACCCCCACCTGCGGATGCCTCAAGCCTCAGGTGCCATACCTGTTCCGATGAGGACTTTGCTCATCTGTGTTCCCGGCCACTGGTAATTGGCTTTTCAGTACATGATCAGAGGAAATGCCCCCTATAGCACAAGGTTCGGGGGCACCAGTCGCGTACATCTCGACAAGGTTGCAGTTCAGATGAACTCAATTTGGCATTGCAAATTGACAAGCAAGCAAATCTGGGCCAAATTGAGCAGGCGGAAAAGATTGATTTTAAGGCCAGAGATTCTTTTAAAGCAGGAATGAGCGGGACATTCAGAAGTCCTTGAGCGATGGTGGAAAGTGTCCCCCTGAGTGTTGCGGGACTAGAAAGGAATGCAATGACCTAACCACATTATAATGGCAGCGTCCATTACTCAATGACAAGGTACAGTTACGACGCTGTCATTTTATCAATACAGCCATATATCTTGATGTACTGTAATATGTTACCATGGTTGACGTAGTAATGCAGCTCCTCGGTCAGAGGCCACTGGATCAAAGCCTTATTATGCGACAATGTAGCACTTTCATTTGCATTGCCCTCCATGCAGCTACCGCAGTGACGCTCGCTTTATCATTTTTGACTTTCAGCACAATAAAAACAAGGAGCCCTACAGTCTACATAATGCATTACGATTCGATTAGTCAAAGCCATTGCATCAGTTAAACAGCTTGAGTGAGGAGAGAGAGGGCCGATTCCCCCTACTCCAGCACGAGCCAAATCAGGTCAGGATGCTTAATTGTGGGCCAATCAACCTTTACTAATGCAATGTCACTTTTACTTAACATGAATAAATGAGAACTCTCTTTGCCGAGAAGTGTTGCACAGACTGAGGGGGAGCACTGAAGCCAGCGTGGGCCGAGATGGGACTGAACTGCTTGATCTGCTGAATATTAATGCTTTCCAAATATTATGGGCATTATTAGCTTGTTTCTCCGCTGACAACAAAGTTATTTTCAGACAACATTGATTAAATTACAGGGAGGATTGCCTTTGGTATGAGCTGCCTGACATAAGTAGGAGTGACTTGGGCGTACGAGTGGACAGAATTCCTGTTCTCAAAGTCCGCTCGCTCGGCCATTTGCTTTAGAGAGAGAGAGAGAGAAAGAGAGAGAGAGATCGTTCTCTCGTATCCTTCACAACGCTGTATTTTGACGGCTTGTTTATTCAGTGCTGGGATCCTAATTGACAGCTCAATTAATTAATGACCTTCTCACCAAACTCTAATTTACTAATGCAATTAACACCATAACGATCAAAAACATAATTATGTACATGGTAGCGTACCGTAGCAGTGCCTTACTTTGTCCCTAGCATGATTTGATCAACGTATCTGATTTCTGTCAGAATGTGACTGACTAATCTTTGTCTTCTCTTCCCTGTCTCCCCAGGACGGACGGGCCCACTGTTGGTTTTTATACTGTGCTGCTCTTGATTCACCATGCAACTGCAATAAACATGTATATGTGTTCTCTCTGTCAATTGTCACAGGTTTAGTCCTTACGAGTGGTATAACCCCCACCCTTGCAACCCTGACTCGGATGTAGTGGAAAACAATTTCACCCTGCTAAATAGTTTCTGGTTCGGAGTTGGAGCTCTCATGCAGCAAGGTAGACGCCTCTGCCTGCCCCCCTTTTAGCACACGTCCCACTCTTTTGCTGGGGGTCAACCTTTTTGCTCTTTAACCCAGGCCTGTGACCATGCATGGGGGCCTCCGTGCATGTAGCTAGACGCGGACCGGTAGCGGGGGCCCCGGTAGCGGGGGCCCCGGTAGGATGGGGGCCGGGTGTATGCGTGCTGTGTCTTGGGATGTAAGGTTTGTGACCTGCTGAATGAGGAGAGTAGACCAAGGTGCTCCTGCATGTTTCCCAACCCTCTTAACTACCGCCCCCTCCTCCTCCACCTCCTCCTCCTCCCCCCCGCCCCTTCCGTCTTTAGCCTAAATTATACTTTGACGTATACGACCACGTCACTCGGCACGGTTTTCAGTTGGATGTCAGACAGCCACTGTGGTCGAGCGACACGGCCGCACGATGAAGTATAATGCTAGGCTTCATCCTCCTTATTAAATTTCTTCCCCCTTGTCCCCTCAATCCTTTTCCCGACCTATTCACAGCGACCTGAGCAGGTAAGTGTATCCATGCCAGAATAATGCGAGAGAAAATATATCTTTAAAAAAAAAGGAATAAAAGCAAAGAAAAAAGAAGTGTGAGACTGAGTGAGAATGAAACCGCAGCAGTGCGCTATCTCTTAGCTTGCCTCTGTCCTGGTTTTGTTTCCTTCTGCCCAAACCTATGCCATGTCTTCTCAACAAGTTGGCGTCTTTTCAGAAAAACAAAAAAGACCAAAATCAAACAAAGCCCCCTTGGCAATCATCTGTTGACCTGAAATGGAATGATTTCACGTAGATACATGATTGACGTGTCTTGACCGGACTGCATGTGAAGATATGAGATATGTTGCATTCTCGAAAACAATCTATATATATTTACTTAAATAATGGGCAATGCAACATATTTGAATCAGATAGTGATGACTTTGAGGGGGTAGAGAGCATGGTTTCTATGGCCTGAGTTTGCCTTGCATCTGTCGAGTGGAATGGACCACAGATATAGATGTTATTGCTGTAGCCAAAAGTATGCAGAGCCCTCAGTTTGATGTAGAAAGGGTTAAGTAGCTATTAAGGTCTGGTTGGCTGGTTGCATGCTACAATTTACCTGTCCTGCATGCTTAACGATTTACCCATAAATACATAAATATTGTAGTTAAGTGGTTTTTTCACAGGTTTCCCTTGCCTTGACACTCTAGACTCTAAGAGGAATATACATACTGTACGTTGTCCGTATTAAGAATTGTACTTGTAGAAATATACTGTATGTATGTGCAGGTAACAAGTGTTTCCTATGTTTTTATAATGCAGTTTAGATCAAATAAATGTCAAACCATAAAGAATAAGTGCTTGTGCTTCAATATCTATCTATCTATCTATCTATCTATCTATCTATCTATCTATCTATCTATCTATCTATCTATCTATCTATCTATCTATCTATCTATCTATCTATCTATCTATCTATCTATCTATCTATCTATCTATCTATCTAATCAAGTGTAGGGTAGGGTTGGCCATTTGAGTGTAGGTTCCGATTGGACAGTTGAGTGCAGGTTTTGATTGGCCTGCCGAGGGTGGCGTAGGATTCGCCAGTTGAGTGTAGTTATAGGCACCGATTGGCCCGTTGAGTGCAGATTTCTGATTGGCCCCGTTGAGAAGATGTGGCTAGTGGCCAGAAGGACCACTACGGGGTGAGACTTGGAGTGACACACTGTGTGTGTGTGTGTGTGTGTGTGTGTGTGTGTGTGTGTGTGTGTGTGTGTGTGTGTGTGTGTGTGTGTGTGTGGGTGTGCATGGCAGCAGCGTCTCCCTGAGGCCCGTGCTGGTGTACACTGTGTGTGTGTGTGTGTGTGTGTGTGCATGGCAGCAGAGTCTCCTTGAGGCCCATGCTGGTGTACTGTAGAGAGGCTCCCCTGCCCTGTGGCTCGCCCTGAACCCCAGAAAACTGTGGGATGTGCTGTTAGGTCCTGACGTTACCTTGGGTACATGACAGTCAGCCCCAACCAGGCTCTGTTTGGGCTCCGACCTTCCCTAAATGGATGGGTCGGTACTCTTAGCACTGGGTGTCTGAGTTGGAACGGTGAAAAAGAAGCTCCGAGGCTGGTAACGTGCATCCATGTTCGAAGAAATAATAAACGCTGTCATTTGATTTGCTGGCCAATGGCGGGCGATCACAGACAACCTGAATCCATTCTGGTGTTATGGTACTGATGAATATTGTGTTTGTTTTGTCTTACCTTTCGTTGAATTCTTCCTTTTTGGTGTGGATCGATGAATGGGCACAGTGGGTAGCTGGCGGCCATTTTGGATGAGTCCGATCAGATGGTTGTGAGTGGTGTGGCTGGTGGACGTGGCTGGTGGATATGGCACAGTAAATTCCTGAGATAATGTATCAGTCCGGATTTTACCGTGTAGGGTGTGGGGCAGCAGGTCTCAACTGGGGGCTATAGGGTGAAAGTGGTTCTCCTCTCGGCCCCTTTCTTCTTTTCTCCTTGATCAGGGCTTCCCAAAACATATCCATGCCAAGCACCAACCAATAGCCATAGCTTTTGGCTGGCTATTAGGGAACCCTAAACTGACTTCAAATAGCTAAAATAGCAAAAATAGGCAAGCTCATGCAACGCATCGTATAGCGATGCTATAGCGTTCAAGTGATTAATGTAGGAAAAAGAACAACAAAAACATCCTTTCACACAAAGATTTGGAGTGCTAATTTAACTCTGTTTGGGTGTAGGAGTTGGACCACGGGGACCACACAAACGATCAAATTAGCGCTTCAGATTACATTTTTGTGCCATGATGGACATTGGCTGCTTTCTAATCAGGCCTGGCTTTGACCTGCTGCCCACTCTGTGCAGGAGTGTGTGTCCAGTCAGTTGGGTGTGCAATGTGGATGCGATTGCGTGATGTGTGCTCACGTGCAAATGTGTCTGTGTACAGATGTGTGTATTACAGTGTGTGTGTATTACCGTGCGTGCGTGCGTGCGTGCGTTCGTTCGTGCGTGCGTGTGCGACGCTTGTGTGTGTGTGTGTTCGTGTACATACTATATCGTCTCGTCTCTCTTGGGTGAAAACCTAAATCAGTTACTTTTAAGAATTTAAATCCAAAAATATAGCAAACGTAGCAGATCCACAAGCTCAAAGCACGGCACTGCGTTTCTTTCAAATGCGTGGATTTGCTACTTTTGATACTACTATATTGCTCTCTCTCTCTCTTTCTCTTTCTCTCTCTCTCTCTTTCTCTCTCTCTACTATATGAGGGCATTCATTTTACGAAAAAACAAACATTTAAAATATGGAGATTGAGAGGTTTGTGTGTGCACGTGTGTGTGCATGTGTGCGTGCGTATGTGCATGCCTGTGTGCGTGTGTGCATGTGTGTGCGTGTCAGTGTGCGTGTGTGTGCGTGCGTATGTGCGTGCGTGTGTGCCTGTGTGCGCGTGTGCATGTGCGTGCGTGTGTGTGTGTTTGCATGTGTGTGTGTGCCTGTGTGCGTGTGTGCATGTGTGTGCGTGTGTGTGTGTGTGTGTGTGTGTGTGAGACCCATGCACTTGGTCTGAACCGGGCTCTCTAGCGCTGCTGCTCCTCTCCCAGCCCAGCGCCACGAACCAGCCCTCACCCGCCACCCCTCCACCCCTTCCCCCCAAACCCCTCCCTCCTTCCTCTGCTCCGTGTCCCCCCCCCCTCCCCCCCAGGCTCGGAGCTCATGCCCAAGGCGCTCTCCACCCGCATCGTGGGCGGCATCTGGTGGTTCTTCACCCTCATCATCATCTCCTCCTACACGGCCAACCTGGCCGCCTTCCTGACCGTGGAGCGCATGGAGTCGCCCATCGACTCGGCCGACGACCTGGCCAAGCAGACCAAGATCGAGTACGGCGTGGTCGAGGACGGCTCCACCATGACCTTCTTCAAGGTATATATATATATACATAGGCTAGTGGCTACATTTATATATAATATCTATATAACTACATGATTCATCCAGACAAATAAGCAACGATAACAATCGCATTATCAATACAAACCTTAAACGATTTACACATGCACGCACGCACGCAGAAAAGCTATTTGCAAGACGAGAGTTGTCAGGACTTTTTTCTTCACCGATAGAATCTATAATGAATTTCAGCTTGGTTAAAAGCACTCGGATGGTACATTTTTAAATTTCATAAAAAATCCCCGGTGAAGCTTGAATCCTAAAAACATGGCTAGGGGACAGCCTTAGTGTTAGGCATAGTCTTACTGAGGTTAAGTTTAGGAATACCTGGTGGCGACCGTTCATTGGTCGCCGGATTTGACCCAGGGCGAGCGTTCTTGTATTCTAGTAACTTAACAAGTATGCTTGGTTGCGCTCGGGTCTTGCGCTCTAAAAATAGTAGATCTAAAAGCTCACAATGTGTTGTGATAGGCTGTGATGTAAAATCAATCAGACATTATGACGGTATCAAGGCCGGCCAAAATTATTTTTAGCCAACTAAATCAACTGTAGATTTAGTGGAGTAAAATCTCATGAAATTTAGCCGACTAAAACTACAGTAAAACTAAAACCTTTCAGATGACTAAAATATGACTACAACATAATTTTCAGATGGCAGTCCAATTCTATATTAATTTAGGGTCCTTGACATGGAGAGGTTTGAGAAGCAGTGCCATGGAGAATGAAGAAGCTATAATAGGCTACACTGGGTTTACAGCAGGGGACTCTGTGTGATCACAGTCTGACTGGGTTGCAGAACACAGCCTCCACAACACTGACTGCTTGATGGTCACAGGCAATTTCACTGGCAGACAGGCTCAGCTATAATTGGCCATATGGCGCTGGTTATGCAACTAGACAGAAAAATCAAGCACTCCAATCCAAAAAACTAAACCTCAGAAGACATGTCCTTGTCTTTCTAAACGCTGATCTAATATTGCCATTTGTATGTGCTTGTGCGTGTGCACATGCGTGCCATTTCCCCATGGTAACTCAACTGAAAAGACATGAGTGGCTAATAATAACAGCTACTAACGGCTAATAGCGGCTTCCTTGTCCAACGTTTAGCTAGTTAGTTGAAGAAGACACACAACTCACAACGTGGTGAGTGAACTGAAGCTGCATGCACAGCTGAGTTGTATGATAAAGGGGGAGGGGTTAGGGAAGGGGGTCATATTGTGATGTCACTATATGTTTACTGTTTTTTTCATTGGCACGTTTGACTGTCAAGGTTTCAGCGTCCAGGAAGAAACCCTAAATACAAAGGGGAGACGTCATTGCACATGAACAATCACACCAAGGGGTCTAATGAAGTACTGTCACTTCATAAACGCATGAGAAACTGGAAACAATTCAAAGATCACGGTACTCCATCTTTAATTTAGAGAACGTTTGCCTGTTATCTCTCCATCAATACATCAATACAGTATGGAATTGTGGACAAAATCTTATCCAACAACAACAAAATCTTCAAGGTTTTGGGTCTGAGAGGCTAAATCTCATCAAATGGTGGTCCGTGGCTCAAATGCCCAATAAATAATGATACAAAAAGGGTTGAAAACCACTGACCTATAGCCCCTTTCGGGGTTGGTATGTCTAACCAACGTATCCAGCCCATTTTATTTTGTCTTATAGTTTCGGTCACGATAGCTTAGTTTTCTATTTTGTTTTCTTTTAGTTTTCGTCAGTGAAAATAGTATATAGTCGACCAACACTTTTCGTCATAGTTATAATCAACACAGCCTGTTTATCTCTGGCATCGTGCGCGCCGTTGCTGACACGGGCCTCTGCCAAACGGTTTGGCGAGTCTGACAATACTGAGATTATTATCTTCACACCTCATTTATACTGTGGTAGGCTGCATTTGAGCACAACAATCACAGGTGTGTGCGCACACACACGCGCACACACCCTCACACACACACACACACACACACACACACACACACACACACACACACACACACACACACAGAGCATATTTTATCATTCCCTGACATAAATTACTGAAAACAACAGTTGGTGTGAGAACTCACACATGTTGCTTGTTAATAATCATTTCACGTTTGTTGGCATAAATGAATGCACTTCGCAACAAAGTACTTTGCCAATCAGGCCTACTATTACAATACAGGCATTTAGCAGATGCTCTTTTTCAGAGCAACTTACAAAGTCTAAGTTCAGAGTAAACGACATGAACTAGTAGTTTCAACGTTCAATGTCTCCCAGATGATGTCCTGTCTGGGGCGGGAGGGACATGCTGTTTTGATGATGGATGACTAGTTTGATCACAACGCTTGTCTCCAATTGATTCCGTCCCCTGGACTAGAGCGAACAACACAGAACTCTCCTGCTGTTTGAGTCACTATTGACTCAGGGTTGTTATGTAAAAAAATACATTTCAAATGCTGTTTAATTAAGTAAATGTCAGCATGGGATCACTGGGATGGCATCTCTCTCTCTCTCTGCGATGGCTCCATCCCCTACGGACTCTCCTTACAATAACACTGAATAATTCAATAAGCTCACACACTCCACGGCGTCTCTTTATTACCTAATAAAATCAGGTCTTATTAAGCATAATCCGCCAGCCCGCCTGTCTCCTCGCACGACACGTGGTTCTAAACACCGGGGTCCGGGGACCCCCACGGGTCCTTCAAGGAGTTACGGCTCTGTGACTGAGAGATTGGAGAGAGATAGAAAATGTTATCAAACGGGGGGACCAATTGGCCTCATGCACATCGTCTCTGTCGATGTGGAAATTATACTTATTATACTTTTCAGGAGTCACGTTCAGAAGTAGAAAATACAAGCTCATAATGATTAGTTTCAAGCTTGTTTGCGATCTTGTAGATCTCCAGGTGTCCCTGAGCAAGGCACTTTGACCCCTAACTGCTCCCCAAGTGATACAACCAACGGTTGCTCACTGCTCCTAGGAGGGTAAAATGCAGAGGATACATTTCACATACTGTATGTACACTGGTGGAAAGTGGTACTCAAGGACTGTACTTAAATACCATTTTGAGGTGCTTTTATTTACTTTATTTAGTGTTTCAAATTTCCTATACTTTTACTTCTACTCCATTACATCTCAGAGACAAATATTGTACTTTTACTCCACTATAGTTATTTGAAAACGTTATAGTTACTTCGTAGTTTTTGATTATTATTATTATAAATGTGTGTCCATGGGTAATAATGTGCGTTTGTGCGTGTATGTGGGTGGTGTGCGTGTGATACTTATAGTGTTTATTGATGTCGTCGATATATTGTTTACAGTTAAGTTTACTCTTTGCCGCTGTAACACCCTGAACTTTATTTTTGTATCAATATTGGTAGAGGACGTCATTATGAAGATGCGGCAACAGTGATGTTTGGATTGGATTGGCATTCTGTTTGTCCATCGTGCACAAAATACTAGTACTTTTACTCAAGTAAATTTTGAATACATTTACTTGTAACAGAGTATTTCTCCATTATGGTATTGATACTTTTACTGAAGTAAAAAATGTGAGCTTCTTACACCCCTGGTGCTATGAAATAGCCTCCTTCCAGAGCACAACCCAGATGCAATACTTCTTATTCCTTTTGTGTCGCTTGCCTTTGTTTGTGTAGCTTTGAAGTACTGTACTGTCTATCAGGTATTGCACACACACGCACACGCACACGCGCACACATACACAGTACATATGCATGCACATGCGAATGTATGCATGCACACATTCACTTGCACAAACGCAGACATTACAGTTTTTCACGATTGTTAACACACGTTTTTCACAACCTAACGGCATTCTCAAAACGGCACACACAAAACTGAAGACCTCACACACAAAATGCTAAACCCTGACTCTCCATTTCCATGATGACTCTTTGCCATCAAATCTCTTAACTGTTCCCAAAATGGAACTCGTGTTTTCAAATGACACACACATACCATTCATTGAGTACACACAACTAAGCATTGGCTACACACTACCAAGCATTTACAACACAATGAAGTGAAAATTTTAAAACACAATCATACAATTTACAATTTAGGCATTTAGCAGACGTTCTTAATCCAGAGCGACTTACATTAAGCAAGAACAAAAAAGCATGGGAATACATCACATAAAAACATTTATCATGAAACATGCGTAAGCTAAGAAAGAACAGAAAAACAGTGGAATATCTATATAATCATAGAAATCATAGAAATGGAACACACATGAATGACAATGACTGGAGAATGAGCCATTTCTCCTTTTGTAAAATGACTCCGTGTAGGCCTACTTTTTCATAGTCAAACACAAAGCACACAAATATTCATATACCTTCTACCTCCAAGCTGAAAATAACTCCTCAATAGGATTCAGGAAAGGAGAATAAGGTGGAAGGAATAGAACAGAAACATTTTCTAATGATGCCATCAACTGTGTTGGGTTGGACCCTCTGGCTCATGGTCAAACCATGATTGAGCACATGGTCAACCACAGTTACCCAAATCTCATTAGATATGACTGTTCTCCTTCTTCTTTCTCCTCTTCCTCTTCCTCCTCCTCTCCCTCCTCCTTCTCTCTGTCCACCTACTCCTCTACCTCGTCCTCCTCTCACTCTTACCCCTCTCATTCTCTGGTTGTCGATCTCTTCAAGGTTCTCCATTGTTCACCCAACAAAACAGAGGCTTTCCCTTTTATGCTGCAGTCCTGATTGCAAATTGCTCACATTCATTCATTCTCATTGATCTGAATGTTTAGAGATTTGACTATTTGCGTGTTGTAGGTTGATGCTTTGAGATTGTATGTGAGAAGTGTGTGCAACAACTGAACATTATGTGTAGTGTTTGGACAACAAGGTAATGTGTAATTGACATCAGTGTAAAGAAGGAAAGTCAGAGTCTAATGCAGATAAGGGAGTGTGATGTAGTGCAAATTGTGTCAAGCGATTAGGTACATGAAGTGAAGGTTGATTTTTGTGTGTTAACAATCGTGAAAAACTGTAATGTATAAAGTGCATATTCTCTCTCATGCACATACTCACATACTCTCACGCCCACACCCGCAAACACACTACCACTATACTATACTACTAAACATGCTAACTCACTGAAATGAAACGTGCGTGCGTGCGTGCGCATATCTTTGCCATGGCCATTTCTCTTCCATTGCGTTGACATCACACCCATCAAGCGCTCGTTGCTATTTTCCTGCTGAGCGAAGCACTGTCACTCTCACCTAAGCCCTCCTGTCTGTCCTTCACCTCTTTTCTCTGTTTTTGCCCTCTCTCTCTCTCTCTTTTCTTCTTTTTACAACCCTGGCACTGGCGTCATCGCTTTGAAATAGATCTCATGTGCAGATTTCCAGCGAAGTACTCACGTTTTTGTAAAATTGTCAATACTGCAATGTGGAAATACGTACTTTTTACTTGAATTAATACGATTTTACTCGAGTGAAAGTAAACAAAAATGTTGTCGTCAAAATATATTTAAAGCACCAAATGTAAAAATACTCATTATGCAGAACGATGTCAAATAGCAGGTCACAACGGGCCACATTGCGACCTGTTGTGAGTTTGTAGATTGGCTATTTTCACACCACAGCAGATTTCAAGAATCGAATCTGGCAGCAGCCCTGCCTCCCCCCACCTTACCGCCTGTCTCCCCCCGGCCATTATTTGGTTTTTAGCTATAACGCAACCCTATACGCAACCCCAAGACCTTCTTCTTATGCTGCACCCGCACTTTATGTTTCCTCATTCCCTTTCATCGCAAATCTCTGGCTTGCTATATTATTTGTACAGTAAGATTAATGGAGTCCTGAAGGATTCTGGTACTCAGCAGGGAGTCCTCCAGATGCAAGATGTTTTGTCCTATAGCGTTTCTTCAGACAGGCAGATCGATATACTGTAGATACTGTATACCTGCACACAGTAAAAACTGTTAATTTAGCCATTTGCAGTGGTGGACCGTAGCTACATAAAGTACATTAACTTCAAATATAATTCCAAATAGAAATATTGCACTTTTCACTACAACACTGTACATATAAAAAGTCTCTTGGCACCCAAACCACAGGTTGAGCACCATGTCGATTCAGATCCATACTAGCGTATTTTTACACATTCCACTACGATGACAATCAAGTCTCTTTCGTCGCACAATGAGCTTCATTTGCTTCAAATATGTGAGGTGAATCACAGTGCAGGGATTGTTTTTTCTCTTCTCCTTTCATAGGCACTTGTGTTTGGTGTCAGTGATGTATTGTAAACAGTATGTGTCAAATTTGGCGCGAACAAAAGGCTCAAAAAAAGAAAGTTGTTTGTCATGACAGAACTGTGTGCTATTTTCCCCTCCTGCTATCTGGATTCCTTTGATTACGGCCCTTTGGAAAATATGCAAAACATTTTGGCAAGCAAGGCATCTTGACAGGCGTAACAAAGGAGAATGTGTTAGTGGGACGGGGAGGGGGCTTCATCTCTCACTGGCCCACCTGCTCTGCTCACAGAATCACTCATCTCCCTATGGCCAGCCACGCACGCACGCACGTACGCATGCACTCACACATGCACTGTCTATATCTACACTACAGTATAGTGACTATCATTGTTGAGGGGGTACCACTACCACTACCAAAACAATAACAATGCTAAGTGTTAAGTTGTTAACCCATTAAGACCTGTGGCATTGGAAGGCATCTTTCTCTCTCTCTCTCTCTCTCTCTCTCTCCCTCTTTCTGTGTCTCTCTCTCTCTCTGCGACGGCTCCATCTACGACTCTCATTGCAATAACACTCAAGTCAGATAAAACATTTTTTTTTAAATTCAAGCTACACGAACGGACAGGTGGAGTGGAAGTAAAAGTGCAGAAAATTGGAAATACTCTATATACATACATCAGTGCCCATACCATGGGTGGGGTTGACAAAAGGGCCTTTCTGTGTGGAGTTTGCATGTTCTCCCCGGGTCCCCTAGGGTAGGTAACCTCACAAAAAACATGCTGTAAGAGCAATTTGGGAGACTGGTCGCACGGGTGACTGTTTCATGTAATCAATTCCCAACAGATCTCCAAACCTGTTGTTTTGGGGAGCGCTGGTTTCAATTCATTCAACGTCTCTTGTGTGTTGGCTGGTGAGGTGCACCCTATAGGAGACATTTATACAGTATTGCACTCAGAGAACAGCTGATATACTGTACAAGCTCACATCGCGTCACGGATGTGTGTGGTTTTGAGGACAACTGCTTTGAATTGCTATTATTGTTCACACACAACAGAAACCAATGGATTATCTATTTCAAGAGTGAGAGAATACAATAAAAATCCTAATCATTCTTCCTCCACACTGGGAGAAAAACAGCATCTGAAAGTTTGATGGGGCATTTCTTACACGTGAGTGCATGCAGCTAGAACTTTTCCATTGCATGTTATGAGAGGTGGGGTTCTTGTGCTGCTGGCCATGCTGGTGCTTATCAGTGTGACGTCGTCTATATTCCTGGTCTCTAAATTGCCTCCCCCTGGTCAGATGGAGGGGAAAGAAACTGGTTGGAATAACATGTTCCTTCCAACCGGGGAAACTCCCCCTGTCAGGTGAAAAGAAGTGGCTTGGACTCGTCATGCATAGAAGGAAGCATGAGTTCAGTCCGTTGCTTTCCCCAGGTTAGCAGAGGGAGTGTAGCGCCCAAGATTACATCAGATAATTGACACTGGGTGAAAAAATGGGTTGCAAAACATTTGACTTAAGTACAGTATTTAAGTAAACGTGCTTGCATGGTTACTTTCCACCATTGTTTCACTGTGTAAAAAGCTGATTCCATCCCTATTAGGTTATTGACGGTTAGAGGTGAGAGAGGTCATTCAGTGACCCGTCCTCTCCCAGCTCATCACAAGGCCTGCGATTAGCAGCCACGACAGAGGTGAAGACCCGCAGAATGGCATTAACCTCCCGGTCACCCGATTTAACCTGATCAACGTTTCCCACACCGGTAATGACATGTTATGGGGGGGGGGGGGGGGGCCCTTGAGAATGTTCTCGCAACTCAATAATATTCCCATCCTGTGGCCCCTGAGAGAAGAAAACTTCTCGGGCCAACAGGTTCTGCTGATTTCTGTTGCAATACCGCACATATACAGTATAGGCCTACTGTACTGTGGAGCAGTCGGGGGGTGGGGAGGGATAGTTAGAGATGCATGGTGCTGTGTGCAAACTGTGCATGTACAGTATCAGCATACAATATGCTTTTCAGTCTGCCTGCATGCTTATGATGAAGCTAACAAACGTCTACCGTCTGTCTGCCAGAATCACCCTGTGGGTCTGTCACGACTCCAGCTGTTCTGACCAACACGTACTGTACTGTCTGGCAGATACTCTGGCAGCCTTTCTTCCTCTTCATAAGATCCTTTGCTTTCCACAGCCCCCACATATGAAGCTATAATTCTAAGTGTTTCATTTTACAGGGCCAGGGATGATTACGATTACCACACAGTTTTGTTTCTTGATCCCCAAGGTCCCGCAGTCCAATTTTGTTTTGATTTGTTGTTTTGTTGACTCTGCAGTGTTTGGCTGGGAAATGGCCATATAGTTATTGTGAGTTGTTTCCTGATCCACACGACTTGCTGACCAAGGACCCTCCTTAACGGGACTTGGAGGAGTCTGGGGGGAGGGGGACAAACACAATTAGCTTCTTATTTTTAGTTCTGAACTCTTAACTTTTTCTGAGATAGCTCTCAGCGTTGTTCAATGAGGTCTGGAGGGGATTTATGTGGGTCTGAAGTTGAACGGTGTGCTTGTGTGGGATTTTGATTTGTTGTACAGTAGACAGAATGCAAGTGCTGTGGAATATAAAGCCACATATGCCAGGGTCCTGTGTTTCATTACTTCTTGTATTTCAGAAAAAAGAACACATGGGAGGTGTGAAATGGTCCCATAAAGCCCTCTTTACGATCATTTACTGTCTTTTACTGGGTGTGAAGCATCTGAAAGCCTGAATCAATTTGAACATTGACTATAGTGCAGTTAAGGGCCATGAAGGGCTGCATAATGGTTCAAAGTGAGGTCTGAAGACGTTGTGTTTTCTGCATGCAGAATATTTGTTGTCAGAAAAGATAATGAGACACCAGATCATCTCGTCCACAAACCCCAAAAATACCCGGTGAATAGGCCTACTTACTTGCCACGCAGTATGCGAGTCGCAGTCTCTCTGTCTTGATCTGATCGGGGTTGACACACTCGGCTGTTTTCTTCTGTGTCGCCCCACATCGTTCACTCATGGTTATAGAACTCAACCAATCGTCATTTAGCTCTTTTGTGCTTGTGAATCTTTCGATAAGCCAGTGTAGCGTGGGCGTATAAGTCTTGTCTCTCTCTCTCTCGAAAGCAATTGTGCAGCTACAGTATACAACACACAAGTAAAATCCTTTGGACAGATCTGGATACGGCAGTAGCTAAGATTGTATAGCACCACACTAATCTTGGGCCACTTCAGCATGATCAAAGGATTAGCCAGATCGTCTTCTTTAATCAGCCCCGGCTCCTAGTGGGAGACTGGGAATAGCACTGCCTCTGAAAGGAAGACAAGCTTCTGCAACAGAGAGATGAACACTTTATCAGACAGGTGATAACAACAGAGAGAGAGACGGACATGGAGAAGTTATTTCACCCTCTCCCTTAAAATGAAGAAATAAAACCTTTTTTCTTTTTCTTTTCTTTTTTCTTTATTTATCCCACAGCAGCATATTTTCAAAAGGCTGCTGTTTAAAAAAACAGCAATGCCAGCTGGAATGTTCTGACTCATTTTATCTAAACAGGAATGATGGGACATATCCAGCAGTGCTATACTGTACATTATGCCGGGCTTGTTTGGTGGTTTCAGTTTGACAGTCATTCATACTGTGCACCCACTGCCGTGTGCAAAGAATCTGTCACGCGGGTTGTGTAATCAGCTTTGGAGCCCTGTGTGCAAACAGGGCCAGAGGGAAGCCCACCTCAGCTTTGTGTGGGGGGATATGTGCAGCCATTCACAGCTGCTCTTGCCTTATCAGCAGTCCGTAGCTTGTATGCTCAATCGCCTGATTTGTCAAGGGTGACTCCGAAAGATTCTGATAGGCACTTCACAAATCGCCCAGTTGATCTAAAATATCGACCCGCCACAGAAAGTCATTACGTACAATAATGGCGGGCAGGACCTTGAAGATGTGACTTAATTAGGTTTCAAATGGCTTCAAAATATATACCTTCAAACCTGGTCGCTCCATGTATAATGCACCCTTGGGTTTCTTTTCACAGAGATTACAAGTGTAGAAGGTGAAGCACCACTACTCACAAAAGCTTCGTCTTGTTGCTCAACAACAATATTATATTACTTTCTGACTGCTGCAGTATAGCATGAAACAGCATGTGTAATGGCAGTCATTTGGATAGTGATAGGATCGTTGCATTTTGCAGAAGTCATTTCTGCAGTACCGTACAGTATGCCAGTGTGGCCATTATAGCTCATATAGCCCTGGCTTCATCTCCGTTCACTTTACAAGAGATAACGACCGGGCGATTCAGAGAAGTCGTGCTGAGGGAACAAAGGCGAAGTTTTGCAGAACTAAATGACATGTATCCTAATGACATTCAGAAAGTAATTGAAGGTAAATGTTGCTGCAGGCACTGGTGGAGGCCAGTGGCGAAGACATCGGCGGTATTTAAATGAGTGATGTGTGTGTGTGTGTACTGCATGTCTTTGTCTCGCCGCGTACACTGCGGTTTGGTCTGGGTGCCGTGCAACGCATTTAAACAG
Organism: Protomyctophum parallelum; assembly: GCF_964188405.1. Classification (NCBI taxonomy): domain Eukaryota; kingdom Metazoa; phylum Chordata; class Actinopteri; order Myctophiformes; family Myctophidae; genus Protomyctophum; species Protomyctophum parallelum. The sequence continues at coordinate 46,724,241 of NC_139698.1, forward strand.
ATGCTAACCTTTCGTTCCTCTGCCGCAGCACCCGTTGAAAGGAAAACAAGATGAGACTGAACCTGTCTCCCGGAGACATTGACATTGAATTAGTCACTGACCTTGTGTGCTCATGGCACTTTTGTTTGAATATCCAAAATGAGGTTTTTATCTGAATATATGGCTCACAGCACTAAAACAGAAATAGTCCCACATACTCCGGTAAAATCACCACGGATTCTCCCAGAGTGTTCTATGAGTTGGCCCATTATTCACTGTCTATGGGGCAGCTCAAGGATTCATTTCTAGACATCATCACAGTCTTCAGGGGCGAACTGGAACAACAATTCAGCATGGGAGTCTCTCATCCAGCCAGGCCACCTTGTCAGCTAGCCATGGATGTAATCTACCATAGATGAGCAACAGAGATCAATACCAGTGTGCTCTTTCATAATTCTATGGTTTGAATTACACATTCTTAATAAAAATGCATCCACATAGGCCCAACAACAGACAACTTTCCCATGTGTGTAACAGCAGCACACAGATGACAATTAGACTTCTATGTACAGTACGTAATCCCCTCCCCATCTGCACTATTTGTATCTTTCTCTAAACATTTTACTTTCAGGTTTTTTTATGGCATAGAAGGTGAGCTGTCTAGATGTGGTATATGTGAGTCTGTGAAACCACTGGAACTATCATTGTTAACTTTCTTGCGCAATGACCTTTTTACCTTGTACTTGTACTTTGTTGTTAAATACATAATTATGTTGTTGTTAAATGGCAATGAAATAAATGGCGCTACAGTCAGTGTCTGTCTATCCACAAGATTATCTATAATCATGCACCATAAAACCGTAGCAAGGTCAGTGGAAGGATAGGGTTTTAGCCAATCACATCGCAAGACGAGTGCACTGCTGACATGTTTGACCAATTGGCTCAGCCGAAGCAAGCGCTGAAGCAAAACAAACCCACCCATCCATTCATTACCTGTCAAACTGCTGACAGCAGCCTGTCAATGACACCAGGTCCAGTTATACCGTAATACCCCTGGATTCAGCCAGAGGTGATCATGGCCACTCTATGCTAGTCATTTCATCAGACGTACCTCAGTGGTTTCAATGCCTGTCATAAACAAGATTATTTACCACTGCTAATTTGCTGTTTACAATTTTTACACTGTGCAATGGGAGTGTGCAGAGCAGACTGAACTTACACTCCAACATGATGCTCCATTGCCTTGCGATCGCAATCAGTTGCAGTACGTTCTTCAATCAGTCACCAGAAAGGCCAGGCCACCAGGAATCATTCTGAATTGCCCGAGGGCCTGACATTGTACATTGCAAGTGCTCATTGTGGCGGACACCGCCGTCCAGTGTTAATTTCGTCGACTAAAACTATGACGAAAAACGTTTTTCACTGACAAAAACAAAATAAAAACTTAGCTAGGTGACTAAAATAAAACTATGACTAAATATACTGACAATTTCAACAACAAATAAAAACGACACTAAAATGGTATAGGGAGGGACTGGTGGAAGAGATCCAGTAGCACTAATAAGACAAGTCATTTAATGCGTGGTTGTGTGCAGGTGTCACTCCAAAAATAGGCACTCTACAAGCTCAGAGCGTGTCACAGCGCGACATGTTGTGAGCTTGTAGATTCTACGACATCACGGCCTTCCCAAATACATTTTAGTCTTAGACTTAATTAACTGTAGGTTTAGAATCGTATGGTATTTAGTCAACTAAAACTAGACTAATGCTGAAACATTTCAGATGACTAAAATATGACTAAAACTAAATGGAACTTTTTCTTAAAGACTATATGACTCAAACTACATCTGCTGTCAAAATCAACACTGCTGCCACCCTGTGTCTCCTGCTAGAAAACCAAGATCTCCACGTACGATAAGATGTGGGAGTTCATGAGCAGCCGGAGGCACTCTGTGATGGTCCAGAACGTGGACGACGGCATCCACCGGGTACTCACCTCCGACTACGCCTTCCTGATGGAGTCCACCACCATCGAGTTTGTCACGCAGCGCAACTGCAACCTCACCCAGATCGGAGGCCTCATCGACTCCAAGGCCTACGGTGTGGGCACTCCCATGGGTAATTATGAACGCAGTCACACACTGTGGTAATGCACGCCCACAGTACAAATTGTTATGAGGCTCTCACCGTGCGTGTGCAATACAGTACAAATAAATGTAGCAGTAAAACATGGTTAATGGTGTTTCACTTTGACACATTTAATGCATACGAAAGCGATGTTGAACATTGAAGTCATGATATAAGTCAAAACATTGCGCGTCAGCTCTGAGAGCGAGAAACCGGAAGTGGCTATTCTATTCACTGTCATTACGGTATCTCTGCTGTCGGAAGAAACTACTTAACTAAATATATATTATTTTTCAGGAACTGAAGAAAACCGTATATTTTTTAAACTATGCAATACTGCCTCATCAAAGTTGGTGACTTAAAGATGGAGTGTCGTGACTTTTGTATCAAAGTTTTTCATGTGTTTATGAGGAATGGAAAAAAACAGTGATATGGTGACATTACAATACCACCCCCTTCCAATTTACAATTTAGGCATTTAGCAGATGCTCTTACTCCAGAGCGACTTACAATAAGCAAGAATAAAAAGCATGGCAATACATCACATACATAAAAGTAGTTATCATGAAACATGTGTAAGCTAACCCCTCCCCCTTTATCATACAACAACTTATGTGTGTGTAGCTTCAGTTCAGGTGGATCACCTTCACCACCCATCACCCACCAGGCAAACCAGGCACACTTAATGAACTGGTGGCCACATAAAAATGTCATTTTAACAAATACTGTACACTTTTTGGAAAACATTCTTCCACCTCATGTAATAATAATACTTGATGGTCATCTTTTAGCGTGGACAAAATCATGGCACTCCAGCTTTAATATAATATTGTCAATAATTGTGGAGTCATGCTGTGTTTTTTGTCATTACACTTACTGTGATCACTTTCTTTGGAGCTACAGAACTCATCATGGATAATATAACATGAATGCAGCCTTTTCACTTTCTGAGAAATAAACTGAGACTGCTTTATTTTATATGTTGGCCGAATCCATCTTGCTCTGTGTTAGTTTATTCACTCAAGGTGTGATTGTGAGAGCTCTTTCGCCATACAGTGAGAGTGAATGGAATCGCTGTATAATACATCAAGTTCTCACTCACAGAGCACAGTAGCAGCCGATGAAGATGAATCATCTTCATCGGTTGCTACTGTGCTCTGTGAGTGAGAACTTGATGATTGACAGTGTTTGGATTTATACCGTATCATGCCCAGGTAACTGTGCAACCCATGGTTTAACCAAAGTTCAACATTGGTGGAGTCTATATTTGAGAACAGGTTTTGCTGTTTTATGAAATGCCTGCCTATGCTCCTGCTGTTGACATGCAGCAGTCCACCCTCACTGTCTTCAGTCACTGAAGCCTTCATGTTTCATGTGGAGGAAGGAATACAGTATGTGCAGGAGAGGAGACCCTGGGGCCAGCCAGTCAGGAGACGAATGGAGAGCTATGTGACATCAATAAAGCATTGCGTATATAGGGAGGGCGGCACACTTTGCGCGTTGTGCGCGGAGGTGCGAGATTTGATTATGGCGCTCAGCGGCAGATTGTCTTAATCCTGTTACACATGCAGCCCCGAGCGGGCCTGCCCACAAATGAAAAGGAAAAACTCGAGTTAAGTACCTGAGTTAGACGGGAGAAAATCACTCTGAGTCACAACAGGCGAATGGCTGAGTACAATGACCTTGCGCGAATGCTGCTCTTATCTAGTATCTAATTCATTACAGTGCAATGTAAGGTTGTCGTTGTAATGTTTATGCAATTCAACAAAATGCGGCTTTCTAACAACACGCTTGCCTCAGTGAATGCCTGCGTAACAAACAGTACTTGAAAGCACCATTGTGGCTCGAAAGAAGTGGCTTTGCACCATGGAGCAAGCCTTCACATTAAAATCCTGTGTTATAGCTGCAATCCGTTCTTTATTTGAATGAATAAAATGTTATTTTATCCAATCTGTATGCTAGAGTGTGCTAATACAATATACAACAATTAGCACATGTGCATTGTTTGTACGTTTTCCCCCTACACTTCCATTGAGAGATTTTAGGCCCTGATGCTGGGTAGGACACCTACCATTTAGCCCAGCTCCGCTGGCCAAGCTCCAAATCCCCGGTAGGACGTCAAATTTACGGATTGCAGTTTTTAATGTATCCATTTGTAACTCAGAGAGAGTAACAAATGTTACCACATGTATTAACAATGAGGATTTATCATAGTGTTCTACTTTTTAGTTCTACATTCTAGTATGATAGTATGAGAACTTTGAGAAGCGGGAGCATCGTGCATGATCTGAGCTGTAATTTAACTCCAAATGGACCAGCAAGGCTCACAGTCAGAGATTGTAATGTGTGAAATAGAAGCGGCTGCATCTTCATATATATATATATATATATATATATATATATATATATATATATATATATATATATATATATATAATACTGCACCATGGTGTGTGAAGTCTGAGATTGGCCTGCATGGTTCATTTGCAGAGCTTGTGAACATATTCCCTGCTGGTCAGTGAAAGAAGGCCATTTGAGTGACTGCTGTGCTGTGTATGAAAGCTATTGCAGAGAGGCAGTGTTTACTCTGAATGGTTGTATATCCTGAGTGATTTGCTCCTCATAAATGTTTGCTGTGTGTGTGCGTGCGACGTGCCTGCGCGTGTACAGATGCACATGTTGGCAACTGTGTATAGACCGATTCCGTACCGGTTTCATGGTCGCAGCCTACGTATTTCCTGTAGGCGGACTCGACGTAGCTGCGGGGGTAAAACCCTCACCAGGCGCACATCTTCCACTACAGTGAACGGCAGAGTGACTGATGTTAGTTTGCCTCAAACTTTACTCCTTTACCTGCTTTTTTACTAACACTAACATTACAAAGATGCCCAGAACATCGAGATGAACCTGTGTAGTTTATGGCTGCTCCAACAGTAGTGGCAACATAACAAATAAAATAAAACGGAATGTCTAATATCCACCGCGATGGCTGAGACCAGAGCCATTGAGCAATGGTTGAGACAAAGCAGTGAAAGATACATAACGCCAGTCTTACCCAATACCAAATATTTCTGTTTTATTAACACAAGGCTGCTGTACTTTATACCTCATACTTTAAATGCTTAGTATGAGGTATAAAATACAGCAGCCTTGTGTTCATAAAACAGAAAGATTGGGTATTGGGTAAGACTGAAATTATGTATCTTGCAGGATTCTTCACTGCTTTGTCTCAACCATTACTCAATGGCTCTGGTCTCAGCCATCGCGGTGGATATTAGACATTCCGTTTTATTTTATTTGTTATGTTGCCACTACTGTTGGAGCAGCCATAAACTACACAGGTTCATCTCGATGTTCTGGGCATCTTTGTAATGTTAGTGTTAGTAAAAAAGCAGGTAAAGGAGTAAAGTTTGAGGCAAACTAACATCAGTCACTCTGCCGTTCACTGTAGTGGAAGATGTGCGCCTGGTGAGGGTTTTACCCCCGCAGCTACGTCGAGTCCGCCTACAGGAAATACGTAGGCTGCGACCATGAAACCGGTACGGAATCGGTCTATAGTTGTAGTGAAGGTGGAGGTGTAGCCTATCTGGTTGTTTGTAGTAGTGCATTTCGACAGTGGTCGTGTGGCAGCGCTTTTGTTTTATATTCATATAAAATTCCTATGCATGGACAGGTATACTGTGATTGCCAGAGAGAAAGATTGAGAGGGCGAGAGCGAACCGAGCGGAAAGCTGAGAAAAAGAAAGGAGAGCGGGCGCTGGTGTCAGCCAGGTTGTGCACCGTGCACACCGCCCATGCTGAAGGAGAGGGTGTTTAGCATCATTACTCCCTCATGGGCTATTCACATGCAGCCAGAACAAGGCATTTAAATTGCTAATCCTACCCTTTTAGTAGCCTTTACCATATGCAGCCTGTATTCCCTTATAGCGGGCCCATTTAGCATATATCTCATTGACTTTAACAGAGAGGACTTGTCAGGCCGTATTAGTACCTAGGCCTTGACGGTACGACGGCGCTCAGCGCCTTTGGCACTCCTCTGGACTCCGTAATGGACATACTCAGCTCACCTCCGAGCTGTTGGCCGTAGCTCACACTAATGGAATGTTTACTGCAATGGCATCCGTTCATTGGCAACGTCTGTTGGTTCCCAGTGCAGCAAGCTCTGTGAAGGAGTATTGTAGGGCGACGATATATTTAATGCTAAAAGGTGTAGCTCCTGTCACTGTAAATACTATAGCGGAGATGAATTGTTTGTATTTGCAAACATTGCTTGAGTTATTATAGTTTTGAAATTAGTTTTAGTTTATATTTAGTTTTTCTGCTTGGTGTTTGATTTCAGTTTAGCTTTAGTTAGTTTATACAAGTGCATAAGTAGTTTTAGGATTAGTGTTTTTCAGGTATTATGAGAAAACCCTTCATATTCATAGATGCTGAATAAGGTATGATGATCAAATGTGAACATCAAATATGATATAATTTCACATCGAATTCCATATATAACAGCAACACAACAATTATGGTTCGGTTAGATGTCGGTTTCGGCTTTTCTGATACTTTTGTTTTTAAGAGAACCTCTTCTTTCACTAGATGCCAAAGTATAGGATTGTTTCCTCCTCACCTTCCTAGGCTTGAAGACACATTTCCGTGTTGACAAGAAGGTGGTGGAGATGTATTGACACGTTAATGATAAAGTCATCATTGATAACTTACTTAATGACACTTGAATCTAATTGAATTCTCACGCTGAGGCAGCAAATAATTTCAAATTAAGCAATGAATACATTTTATGCACAAGAAAATGAACACAATACCTAGCTGTTCTTCCTTGGTTACTACTTTGTGTTGAAGCTGTTGAAGTTTATGTCACGACTTGAACCGTGGGCCAATACTGTAGTTATGCATTTTCTGTAGGAAATCATTACAAGCGGAGTTTGACAGATACTCCCCTCCTCCATGTTTTCTTTTCTGGCAGCCTTGCTTTTCACATGCCATTTCAAATGGGCTAGCATGTTTGATGTGTTGCCAGCAGCATACCTGGTCGTGACTGAACAATGGCGCATTATGGCGGCATGTTGCTTTCGTCTTATCCACTTGTCTTTCTCTGTTGTTGTATTTCACAGAGAAAGCAGTGTTGTGTGTGTGTGTGGGGGGGGGGGGGGGGGGGGGGGGGGGGGGGGATTCTTCTCGGCTGACAACATGATGGCTGGGCTTAAGGGCCAAGTGTGCTATCCCTGTAGAATTCTGTGTGTACAGCATGCTGTGTATGCCGCACTACCGTGTGGGAACTCAAATTCTTTCAGAATTTTTCATGCTAATTACTTTATTCCCCCCCCCCCAACTCATTCTGTACCAAACTGAACATGATGTACCAAAATAGTTTAGATTGAATATTTATGTACACTGTTACACCTCTAGTTTTAGGTGTTTTTTCCCCCCTTTTAGTTTTAGTTCATTTATTTTAAATATTTGTTTGTGTTTGTTAGTCTCTGTTTCCTGAAGGCTATGGATGCTAATGGTGTCCTTCTCTTTGTGGTGAATGCTTTTGTTTGTTTTTCTACACACTACATACTAGGTATGTTGTCCAACTTACTGAATATTGTGTTAAAAAAACATAACTCCTTTGGGGGGATGGAGGGCGGGGGGGGGGGGGTGGTCTTCAGTGCTTCAGTACTACTTACTTACAGTACTTGAGTATACATGCACTTAGTTACTGCACGCCACTGGTGTTCATGCGTGTACACAACATCATGCAGCGTGTTTTCAATAGACCCCACCCCATGCGGGGTGACATGGACATGCCATGTCACCCAACATCTGCCACCACTTTTCACTTGCAGGTCAACCTGCTCTTGCATGAGCACACCATTACATCCTCTGGCCCGGTCATGTCTCGGGAGACCCCAGCGCCGCTGTCGTCTTTCTCTGTCTCTCTCTCTCCCTTATTACCATCAATCTTCATTCGCCTTCATTAGGCTGTATTAATCATTATGCGCTGCGGTGTGGAGGGGGTGGTTTGCAATAGTCAGCAGGTGGCCGGCCATTGCCCTCAGTTGTCGCCGTCCACTCCCATAGCACGTCATTTAGCTCTGCCCTCATAAACGAGACAGAGGCCCGAGTCCAATTCTGGGTGACGGGAAAAACCTCCACAGCCTTGACCCTGACCGCCACTACAGCAGCCATCCCTCCCAACCGCCTGTATGCGATCCGCGTGTGTCTTAAGACAGAGAGAGGTGACGGCACAGGCGGAACCAAAGAGGACATCTGGCAGAGGATTGGCACAGAACGGCGGCTTCAGCCTTGAGGACCAGTTCATCTGAGAGTGCAGATCAGAGCACGATGGGTGTATTCACAAAAACGACATTCATTATACATTACAGGCCTATATCCCCCAGTCCCCAGGATGTGATGATTTTAAACATTCACCCCACATCTATTTGCTTTCCTTTGGTGCTGCTCATTGCTAGACTTTAACATGCAAAACAAGTCGTTTGATGTGTCTGATAGCAGGAGAGCAGCGGGGCTTTTGCTGAACTAAATATATGCAGGCGTTCAGAATGGCAGTCATTGCAGCAGATTTGAATTTCCATGCTGTATTTTGGGGGGTTCAAAGACAAATGCATTAGGGATTGGTGTGCCATTACTCTGCCTTGATACTGGCAGATCACAGTTCTTATTCTGGATTCACCGTGGCCTGTCATTTCACTCTCCTCTCTTCCTTCACACTTAAACACCATATGGTTGTCCCCCAGGGCTCTACTAGTGTCTCTTCTGTTTTCTGTGGGGAAAGCTTCAGCTCACGACATGTCTGGTGTTTTCTGTGGGGAAAGCTTCAGCTCACGACATGTCTGGTGTTTTCTGTGGGGAAAGCTTCAGCTCACGACATGTCTGGTGTTTTCTGTGGGGAAAGCTTCAGCTCACGACATGTCTGGTGTTTTCAGCTCTCAAATGAATATAATCCTGTCCTATCCTATCACTGACAAACACAACATATGAACTGCCCCCCCCCCCCCCCGCCCAGACACACATACTGTACAGATTACATAGGAAGTTGTAATTATGAAATGTAATTTAAATTAGCCAGCTTAAACCCTATAGTTAGTTGACCGGAGTTCCCCAGGGGATTATCAGTAGGCCCTGTCCTCTTTCCCCCCAAGCTACATTAAAGATGGAGTGCCACCATTTTTTCCACCCTAAAACATGATCATCAGGTATTATTACAATATAAGGGGGAAGAACTTTTTCCAAAAAGTGTACCGTATTTGTTAAAATCATGCTTTTATGTGGACACGCCCACCAGTTCATTAAGTATGCCTGGTTTGCCTGGTGGGTGGTGATGGGTGGTGATCCACCTGAACTGAAGCCACACCCACAGCTGTAGTTGTATGATAAAGGGGGAGGGGTTAGGGGAGGGGCTGATAGTGTGGTGTCACAATATTACTGTTTACTTCATTGGCCCGTTTGACTGTCAAGGGTTCAGCCTCCAGGAAGAAACCCTAAATACAAAGTCAATACACAATTGCACATAAAAACAACTCCAGTCTGTCTAATTAAGTACTGTCACCTCATAGACACATGAAAAACTGGAAAAATTCAAAAATTGTGGCACTCCATCTTTAAATATCTTTGCTGAAAATAGCTGATCTACAAGCTCACAACACTTCATGTGGCTAGTCTTTCACTTGGCGGGAGATTGTTATGGTACCAACCAGTCATTTTTTACACTAGCCTACATTTAAATATACAGTAACACTGCACTACTCGTGTTTCTGGCTGGCGAAATGGCACTTTGATCCCACAGAGTTGGCCGAGTGTCAAGGCCACCAGGCTGAATGGGCAAGTTATCAGACGCTTTGGCTGGTGATCCATCGTGGAAGCGAAAAGGGAAGGCATTTAGATGGAAATGAATGACGAGAACAAAGCGTGCGTCACATTGCTGATCACCATGACAGACGCTTCTGAAAGGTGCGGGCCAGTTTTTCTAAACTACGTGAGTCAACCACCAGGGGCCCTTGAGCAGCCACTCCTCTTGGTGGCATGACTTAGTTTGAATATACAGATTATTACAGTATGTGCAGAACTTATACCACCAGAGTGCCATTTGTTCTTCCACATGGAGTTATAGGCGCTTCCTCAAGATCTGAGCTGTGATGTCACAAGTCCCGTGAATCTATTATTGTTCAATATCGTCACTGTCAGAAACCTCCTATGTCATATTTTAACTCTGTGTTTTTTTTCGTAAATGAATGCCCCACTTCATCACACAGCAGGTCTACAAGCGATGCGGTCTGGTACTTATGATACTTTTTCATTTGAATCCAGAGAAGTAACAGTTTTGAACATACAGTATGAGTTTTCTACCTGACAGAGTCGATATGGAAATTGGCCAGTTTGCTGAAACCTGAAAGGATGAGATGAGCAGCGGTGGTGGGTGGGGCATGATGCCTGTCATATCTGCATATTTGAATATGCATAATAAGACTATATTCATGAATGGTGTTTTTACATTTTATGTGGAAAAAACTTGTTGAGCAAACTATTAATCATAGCCGAGTAGTGTTACAAACTTTAAAATGTGTCTGTAGGGGAACTTTAAAGGACGTCCTTTGTCTCTATAGGTAATTAGACATCTGAACGGACAAAAATGACATGCAAGGTTCTCCAAGATTCCGTTTAGGGGCCTCTTCTGTTTGGGGCCATAGTATGTACATGCATTTGGCTCATTTGTTAGCTTATTATTTTGAGGATAATTACCCTATACACACAAATTTACTTTGCAATATCATCAGGCAACTGTGGTCTAATCTAATGCAAGCACCAAGAAAGTGCGTTGAACAAACTTTGGATATGCCAGTATTCAGTTTCACAAAAAACAAACTGAATAGTTTAGAACAATTACAAACCAAATCTTGCTGTAGTCACAGACTCCGATCTGGATTTCCACAGACGCGTTTAGACAGTAGTCTACTGTCTATCAAAATAATAATCAAGGATCATCTGGATTTGGAAAAATGTGTCCATCCATGCATCATCAATAAGACTCAACTATTATAACTTTGTCAGATCTTAAAACTGGCTTCCTGGTTGACAATTCATTGATTTCAAAATGCAATATTTCTTTGTTTATAAAGCACTGATTGAATGGCCTAGAACCAAAATATACATTTCTGAACTTCTGCTAAGTTATGAACCATAAAACGTTTGTTTAAACGTCTATGTGTAAACACATAAAAATGCCTGTTACCAGGGTTAGAATCAGTGCTGTTTTTTCCACCATTGCACATCATTTGTAATCCTGATGTCAACAAAGGAGACAACGGCGGAAAGAGTTATCTTCTTGATATGTAAACATTCCCACCCCCACCCCAGTCCCTGCTGATTACCACTCATTTTGAGTGGTAATCAGTGGGATTTTTATTTATTATTGGTGTTATTTTAATAATTCAAGCTGCATTAACATCCTGATTGTGATGTGTACAGTAAGTCCTACCACAGGGAGCTCTGGAGGGCAGGAGTATGATAGGAGCTATAGGTTCCCTGCAGTTTGTTGCAAGGTTTCACCCTTCAGGTATAATCAGGGCTCTCAGTGTGTGTCACGCACGCACGCACACTGTAGCTGTCAGCTTTAGTTATCATTTAATGACCATAATCGACCATAATGCACACTACGGCCATCTTGCCAGCAAGGTGGTAACTATAGCTGCAATTTCCCATTGACAGCCCATGTATCCAAACAGGAAAGTCCTACTGTATCTGATTGTATTATTAACCCATTCTGACCTGAGATCAGATTCATACGAGGTTTCCACTGGACACACACTTGTCTGATCAACCCATTCTGACCTGAGATCAGATTCTAAAAATGTCAGTCGTTCTTCGATTTTTCAAAAATAGCAGACCTACAAGCTCGTAGCGCGCCACTCGGTGGCGTGCTATGAGCTTGTAGATCTGCTATTTTTCAATAGCTAAAGCATAACATGATGCTAACACCAAAATGGGTGCCTGTTCAGAATGGGTTAAACCATGTTAAACTCACCAACATTGCCCCTATATGAAAAGCTTGAATTATCCTCTTTCTATCTGCAAAGTGTAAAGATCCACCATAGATATGTTATGAGCTACTTCCTGGTGTTTTTCTGCCAGGTGAAACCACCTGACTAATGAAAGCTCATGAAAACTAGTTGACATGTTCTAGCCCTAGTCATACTGATCTGATTGGCTCCTCTGGCCAATGTGAAGGGGAGAGGCAAATATCCCCGGCAGCCACGCAGGCTGCAGACACATGAGCAACGCAGCAGGGAAGCATGCTCACACTCACGGGTGACGGGGAAGGAACTAAGAGCACACCCCCACATGGCGCAGGGGGTTGAACACAACAGAGACAGACAGCGCTTCTTTCACCTGACAAATATCACTAACACTATGTGATAATTTCTTGTTTTTTTTCTTACTGTTGGAGTTTGGAAGCGCTCATTTTCAGTAAAGCAACCTCCTGCTGCCTCCTGCTTTATGTGCAAATTCTAAACGGGTGGCATGCAGGGCCGTTGAGTGATATCCAATGAGCACTTCCAAACTCCAACACTTGCAAACACTTTACAGATAGAAAGAGGATAATTCAAGCTTTTCTTACAGCTGCAATGTTGGTGCAGGCTACAAACGCTATCCCTCTGCTGCACACAGCTGCAGTGAGTGAGATTCCAGCACTCCATAGCCTGAAGGGATGGGACCTTCTCATTGGTTGAGGCAACGTTTCGGACTGAAACGTCAAAATAAAATGTCCAAAAAAGCCATTTTTTATTTCACCATGACTTTAATGTACAAGCGGCGCTGGTTGTTTTTCCAACCCTCAGGCTCTCCGTACAGAGACAAGATCACCATCGCCATTTTGCAGCTTCAGGAGGAGGGCAAGTTGCACATGATGAAGGAGAAATGGTGGCGGGGGAACGGCTGTCCGGAGGAGGAGAGCAAGGAGGCCAGCGCCCTGGGGGTGCAGAACATCGGCGGCATCTTCATCGTCCTGGCGGCCGGACTCGTCCTGTCCGTGTTTGTGGCTGTGGGAGAGTTCCTCTACAAGTCCAAACAGAACGCACAACTTGAAAAGGTAAGGAGGGGCCTGTGGAAGTATATCGTCGCTGTCGGGGCAGAAACCTCCTATCTCTGTATTCAGATTTATTTTCTTTTTTTCCCCGTAAATTAGCACCCAACTTGATCCTACAAAAGCATAAAAAGTAGCAACAGGTTTCCACCCGACAGAGACGATGTACATTTTCTCGATGAAAGCATTGTTCTGTTTTACACAGTTCACAGTTCACATAATGTATTGCCGTTATCATCATGCTGCACACACACACAAATGGGTTCGCATCGCTATAGGAGACACAAACAAGTACTACACTTTGTCATGCCATTCCTCAGACGTAGTGACTCAGTAAATGTATGTGAACGATAATGTGCAGTAGGTGCCAGGTGGGCAATACTTACTCAGCAAATTGTCTCACATAATGTGAAGCAAGACAAATAAACATGGGCTCAATCACTTTGCATTTTTAAGTGACCATCTGTTTGCTCAATTCCTGAAGCTTATATTGCATCCATGCCATTATAATAACCAATAAGATAAGGGTTGGTTTCTTTGCATTTACTCATTTAGGCCGACAGGCGACAACAAGAAAAGAAAAGTGAGGATTTCTGCTGTCACCACGGACCCGGGCTAGACTTTAACCACCATCCAAAATGACCTCAAGAAAAGCTCAAGAGACTTTTTGTATTGTAAATTAAGATGCTCTAGAAATGCCCGATATTATACGACCGGTATTCTGAGACTATAGAGGGAATGGACACTATCACTAACCTCAGTGGGCACTTGCACAATGTTTGGATTGTTGGCAAATGGTGCATGGTTGGGACCATACAGTAGGTTTACTGAAACCTGCGTGTACAGTAGGCACATGTGGAACAATAAGGTTTGTTCTCTAATGCATGACCCACGCCCTTAAAACGAATCACATTCCACTCCAGATACCGTTCTAGATCTGGGCAACTACAGAACACGAGTCACGTATGCTTTGATTAGAGCTTTTCCTTTTTGGGTTACAACAAGATACTTACAGTACATACATCTTCATATCCATCTAGGGGCATTAATCCTGTGAGCAATTATTACAGTTTGGGATCAACTGAACAAATAACTAACTATAATGGTTTAACCCAAACCTAGTGCGTTCATACTCTAATCATCTTTGGACAGAACAACCCACAATTCCCACTCCAAGTCCCCCGTTAGGTTCGACTCCACAGGAACGGTCATTAACAGCTGACTGCAAAACCTTCCATTGATCACAGAATGTCTTTCAACTCAGTCAAAAAAGCCGCTTTTCATTCAATATCACAATATGCCGTACATGCAAACACGCCTCGAGACAAACACACACACGCACGCACGCACGCACGCACGCACTCACGCACTCACGCACTCACGCACGCACGCACGCACGCACGCACGCACGCACACACACACACACACACACACACACACACACACACACACACACACACACAATGTGAGCTTGTGCCTATTAATAATGGTGTGTTGAAGCTGAAAGAATGTAGAAAATATCAACTATATTTCATATATCTTAGAAAACTGAGTTGTCATTACTAACTCAGTTCATTACTGATTTCCTTGTAAAATATACTTAGCAGTAATATCACGCAACAACGTATAAATCCAGAAAATAATATTAAATTAAGTCACTATCATTTCCCGTGTATTTCACTATTTCAAGATACATGGGCCCAGGCCGTAGCGTAACGGTCTGGGCACCAGACTGGTGATCCAGTCGCGGTGTGCCGCGGGTTCGACTCCCGGACCCGACACGGCCTTTACCGCATGTCATCCCCCCATCTCTCTCCCGTTTCCTGTCAGCCTACTATCTGTCCCTTAAAAAATCAATAAAAGGCGTAAGCCGCAAAAAAAAATATCTTAAAAAAAAAAAGATACATGACACTCGAGTGAAATGGCTGGAGTCTCACAATCTAGAAGTAATTTCTCTTCTAAGCAAATAATTGCTTTAGAATTTTCTTTCTAAAGAAGTCATTGTGTTGTTGTTTATCAGTGATTGTAACTGGTAACAGCGACGGTGGTTTTCCTTGTCCAGTTGCTATCATTCAGTTGCACGTAGTCTGTTATCTCCCTTAACTGTAGGTCCTGGTTTATTTTGGTTGCGTTCCATTTCCGACACCAAAAACAAGCAACTCACAAATCACCACACGTCGCAGCGCATCATGTTGTGCACTTGTAGATTTGCTAGTTCTGGTGTGCAACAATGCCACGAAATTAAGTATAATGCTGCATCCACACGGGCAGAAGCAGAAATAGTCAGATACAGATACAGTTCATTTTTATTGAAAACCAGTGGCATGAGGATACAAAGATCCTGTCGTTTGTAGCTGCTGCAAAAGCTACAAAGCTACAATAACGTAGAGCAGGTTTCAACTTCAGCTACAAAGCTACAAATACGCTGTGTAGCTTTGCATCTTTGTATCTTTTGCATCTGCCTGTGTGAATGCAGAATCACTCAGGCATTAGTGTGCAAGGCAGGCAATAACAGAGGCTGGTGACACAAACACAAACGATAAGAAATAATAGAGAGTGATACACGCACTTCCATAAGCATTTTCACAACCCTCCTTACCATTTCGCCTCTTCCCCAAAGGTTTTATTCATTATGGTTGAAGAGTATTCATTAGAGGAGAGCGACAGTGGATACACATATCACTGTCACACATTGATTGTACCATGATCAGTGTTGCCAGGTTTTTGCGACAAGACAAAGCGGCCAGGTCTATATGAAAACAAGCCCAAAAGAAGCGACTGCGGGGGCCACATGAGCACTTAAAAGCTATATGCCTCGGCTATTTGAAAATAGCCGATATACAAGCTTGCAACTCATCGCCATGCAATGTTTTGTAGGCTTGTAGATCTGCTCTTACGTCATTTTAACACAAATCTTGTATGGGGTCTCTGGCACAAATTATTTTCAGATGGTGGTCGGCAGACAAATACATACTATATGCCTAATAATATGGGGGTCTTTTACATGAAAATGTCTCAGAACCAATTATTATATATTTTTGCAGCAAGCAGCTACACTTTAAAAACAAGCCCAAACAAACTGTAACCAGCAATGACTATAGCTTAAGTGTCTTTACTGAAAAAAAGATTCCTGACATGGCAACACTGACCATGATGCAGGTCTTTGAGATCTTTTCCACTACAAGAACTAAACCAACCATGTCGTGCCATAAAACATATTTTGTTCTTATATGGTCCTGGGTGTATTTCCACATGGCAGTCTTTCTCAAACTTCTTCATGTCATGGATCCCCAAAATGACAAAATCGGTAAATGGATAAAGTGGTTAAAATTATTTAGCTGTGACCCCCTCGGAACCCCTCCAATGACCCCTCCCGTTTTCAGATAAGGTTCTCAGAACGTCATTTGGACCCCATACTCAGGAGGTGCTGTTACTACTAACCCCTGAGTTCTATAGGAAGTTCTGGGTTTGTAATGGAATCTGCGGACATATGCTCAAAAGACAAAAACACAATAATGAATAATGAGGCAACACAAGAACTCTGGGTTATAGAATATAGAGATTTACTCGAGCAGGAGACGAGACTTACATGAACCCTCATGTATGAAAACCCAGTCTGACTCCCCGAGTGACAACAAACGACAGCCTTTTATAGCTCTCTCTCACACAGACAACCCCCAACATAGCCACAAGGCATTCACCACATGGGACAGTGACGTCATAAAGCAACAGGCCACGGCACCAAACCGTAACATGGAGTATTATTACATGTTTATCTATAGATTTCCACGACAGGTTCGACTTTCAAAATGTTTCGAAAATAGCCAATCTACAAACCCGGTACATGTTGTGTTGCGTAGCGTTGAGAGCTTGTAGATATTTTGACTTTTGGTCAATTGCAATTTTTCATGAGGTATAGGCCTACCTCCTCCTTCGGTGGTGGTCGTGGTTGTAATGGAATCGTAAAGAAAAATCCCAGAACTTGGGATGGGTTGTGGAAGGTTCTGGTTTGATCCTTTGTAGTGGAAAAGAGCTTTCAGATAGTCTATAAATAAACCACTTCTGAGATGTCTATTCAGAAGCAAGCACTTTTCCCCCATTTTGCAAATGGCACTACTGTGCTGCTGAAATGCCGTCAATTAAGAGCATGAGGCATCATGCACTCCCCCCCCACACACACACACACACACACAATGTCACCGATTTACTCTGTACAGGGATGCATCCAAAATTTCAGAATTAGGTGACTCAGTCGAGAACAAAACGCAAGGGCCTGCTGAAATAGATCTGTATTATTTTGTATACATTCATATCATCACGTCGGGCGGAAACCTTTTACTGTATGTCCAAGAAATTTCAGGAAAAGACAAAATAAAAATAAAAGTCATTATTTAGTCATACGTTATTGTTAGTACTTTTAAATGGTAAAATATTCATAAAAACCACAGACAGACTTAACATCTTTCAACTTTCTAAAGCTTCAAAATGTGCAAAAATAGCACATCGACAAGCTCATGACAGCTATTTTGTGCTACTTTTGACGAGAATGTAATTATGACAAAGTAATAACACAGGGAATTAATTTATGGACAAATATGGAGATACATGTTTCTGCCCGACAGCAACAATAATATGTATGTGAACAAAAAATAAGGAAAATGTGCAGCGTTACGGACCACACACACGCAGTCCAATGCAAATGCAAATTGTCATTAGGCTAATCTGTGAAAGTCAGCCATATATTTTGTTTCATTGCTCCGGGCCTTTCACATAATTGACTACCACCTACTTTTTATGGCACTGGGTTGTTTTCTTATACCATGATGCTGAAAGTGTCAACTTGAAAAATGTGGTGCTAAGCATCTCTTTGTTGTGTTTCACATGCTTGATAGCGCACACCCGGCAATTTGCATTTTATAATTACTTCTGTTTTGTAACATTAGAAAGAGAGCAAAAAATAGCAGCATGGCGTTGATATAATGGGATGAGCCATACACCCTCTCGTACAATGGATAGAGGTCCTGTTAATAGTGTCTTTAATCCAGTCCAAATAGATGTGTTAATGTCTTAAAATGTCTGTTTTTGAGATTACTGCATTTCCGATCTCA